>NW_007155992.1:24180-72116 GCF_000164805.1 Carlito syrichta | reverse complement strand
TATTTAGAGCTTTTAGGAATCGCCACACTGTTTTCCACAGAGGTTGCACTAGTTTACACTCCCACCAACAGTGTAGAAGTGTTCCCTTTTCGCCACATCTGATCACCTGGTAAAAGTAGTCAGCCCCCATGATTCCAGTCTCTGAGACAATCCCTTTATGCCAAATGCAGGCTTTCCTTTTTCAAAGCATTTTGACAGGTTTATTCTTGGAGACTAGATTCCCCACAATGACTCAGTCCTAAAAGACAGCAAAACACAGATTGTCTCCCCCCACCCTTAGGAAAGCTAGCATGTACACATGTTACCGAGAATCTTAAAACACCTGGCTGTAAAAGAAATTAATTTAAAAACTACCTGAAGAGTTTTAAAGTAATTTGAATCCCTGATAAAATCTCCTCTGGTTAATAACGTGATGAAAATAGGCACTTGGCCACAGCCAGATCACTATGGTGTATTTAAAAGAAATGAATTTCCTGAGGAGCAGCGGTCTCCTCCCAGTAACAGTGGTGATTTGGCGCCACCTTCTGGCAAATATGGGATACTGCAGGTTAGCTAGCTCCCATTTTAGGAGGCCCTCCCTGGGTTTGACCCTTCATCAGGAGATCTCAATCAATTCCATTGACCAACTTCAGCCCCTATCAAAGGGGTCAAAGGTAGGTGAGAGTGTTGGTTAGAAAGTTAATAATTTCCATTGGTCTCAAGTTGTTCCTGGCCATTGGTCTTTTAGAAAGAAACAAAGCAGCTGGAAGTACTCACATTATCTAGCATTATGGGAAGTATTGGTCAGCTCTTCCTCCACGTCCCTTCCAAAGGGAGACCGCATAGGACCAAAAATTCAATGGAGCCCTTGCTACACTGGTTAGTTCAGAGCCCATTCTGGGTGACACAGATGACAAGCCGTTTGTTAAAGGGCAATTAAATTCATATTATTCTGGTGGATCTAAAGACACTGGGAGACATGGGGGTACGGGGCTTGCTCGGACAATCCAAACACAATGTTGGCGTTTCTAACTTTAGAGGAGAAAGTTATATACTAGTGTATAACTAGTTACGTGTGTTGGTTGCTAGAGCTGCCATTGCAAAGTACTACAAACTGGGTGGTTTTAACAATAGAAATGCATCATGGCCGGGGGTGGTGGTTCAGCCTGTAATCCCAGCATTTTGGGAGGTCGAGGTGAGAGGATTTCCTGAGCCTGGGGCTTCGAGACCAGCCTGGGCAAATTGGTGAGGCCTTGTCTCTACAATAAATCACACACACGAAAAACAAAATAAATGAAAAAAAACTAGCCGGGCTTGACAGCGTGTGTCTGTAATTCTAGCTACCTGGAAGGCTGAGGTGGAAGGATAGCCTAAGCCCAGCAGGTCGAGGCTGCAGTGGCTGTGAGCGTGCCATAGCACTCCAGCCTGGGTGACAAGAGTGAGACTCCAACTCAAAAAACAAAACAAAACAAAACAAACAAACAAAAAACCTAAATGTATTATGTAATAGTACTAGCAACTAGAAGTTCAGCTTAAGGTTTTGGTAGGATTGGTTCCTTCAGAGGTCTGTTGCACAAGAATCCATTCCATGCCTCTCTGCTAATTTCCAGTCGTTTTTTGGACATCTTTAGAGTTTCTTGGCTTGTAGATGCATCATCCAGATTTCTGCCTTTGTGTTCAGATGCTATTCTCCCTGTGTGTGTGCTTCTTCTCATGGCCTGCTTTTCTAAGGACACCAGTCATATTGGGTTAGGGGCTTACCCTACTCCAGAATGACTTCATCTTTTTTAATGATGTCTGCAACCACCCTGTTTCCAAATAGATCACATTTAGAGGTACTGGAGGCTAATACTTCCACATATATATTTTGGAAGATACACAATTCAACCCATAACAAAATAAAGAAATATTTTCTTTTTTAATCTCTTCTCAGAAAAGTAATAGTTATATATGAGAAGTAGGCATATTCTTATTCTAATAGGTTTCATGCGTAAAGAACAGGTATGCCAACAGGTCATGCTGGGGAGAACTTTGAGAAATAAATCAGGATACAAGCTCACGGTAGATCTCAGAGCCTACAGCAACAGAGAGTCTTGCTTGCTCCTGCAATGAGAGCTGAGCACGCCATCACTGATGACCAGCCACGTCCCGAGACCCCTCCAGACTGAATAACTCAGACTTGGGGGAAACACATGGTGGGGATGAGAATGGATCCACACTTGTGATGCCCCCTGTGGGTGGGAGCTGGCTGCCTGAGGGAGTTGGTTGAGATTAGTCTGGAAAGATCCTGGACCAGGCTCTTTGGGATAGGGTGCACTAGGAGAAGACCCCTCTCAGTGATGGACCCTCCAACCTTTCATGCTATCCCTGTAGGACTCTGGCAAAGTCCTAGTTAGAAAGCACGTTGGCCCTTTCTTCATGGTTTATGTTCTTCTGAAAATTTCCATAAGCTTTCAAAGAACACATTTATATACCCTTGTAGGAAAGTCTTGATGAGTTGGAAGAAATCAGAAGGTCAGAGAAGGAGAGGGCTGAGTCATCTATTTTGTCCCTGGCTCTGACAAAGAAGGGACACTCCCTAGTTAAGAGAGCTGTTTAAACCAGGCTCGGTGGCTCAGCCTGTAATCCCGCGCCTTTGGGAGGCTGAGGTGAGTGGATTGCTTGAGCCCGCGGGTTCGAGACCCACCTGGGCAACTTGGCGAGACCTCATCTCTACAATAAATCAAAAAATTAGCCAGGCGTGGTAGCGCGCGCCTGTAGTTCCAGCTACTTGGAAGGCTGAGGCGGAAGGATCGCCGGAGCCCAGCAGGTCGGGGCTGCGGTGGCCGGGAGTGGCCACTGCACTCCTGTCTGGGCGACAGAGTGAGACTCCAACTCAAAAAATAATTAAAAAAAGAGGGGTGTTTAATGAATGGCTAGAAGTGCAGCCAGCAGTGACTCAGTGGGAGCAGTGGGGAAAACCATCTGATTCTACAACAAACTCAAGCCAAGAGGGACTGTATGATGTAATGTATATCTGCTTGTGCACATACATTAGAGGAAGTGGGAGAAGGAGTAGGCATCTGAGTTATCAAGACTAGGAGAATCTGGCTTGTAACAAATTCCTGCCATTTCCTGGAACTTTATTTTGTAAAAAAGGTGGGAGTGGTTCTCGAAATAATACCGCTTTGTTTTTGTATTAATAAAAGGGATTAAGGCTTCTTCTGAATATTACTTGGGTTCCTTTTTCGAGTTCTAATTTTCTTCTCATCTTAAACCTAAAAATGATTTCGGGGGAAAGAGTCACTGAATTTTGGAAAAATGTTTCTGGGTTCATCTTTGAGAGAGGATTCATCAAATTTGTACCATACTCACTAAAGAATAACAGTACAAGAAAAAAAAAGTAGTAGAAATCATTTCTGGCACTTCAGTCTTAAGGAGCATTCAGTTCATAGCTGTTGGTTTCAAGCAGAGGAGTTAGTACAAGACAAGCACATAGTGACAGTTCTGGATAATGGACAAAAGGTAATGAGGATATACAGGGGATGTCCCCCCCAAAATGTATACACATTTTGAGTATGATGTTTGCTCAAAAGATGGTGTTCATCAAATGAATGCTAGTGACACCAAGCAACAGGCAGGACAGTCAGGGAAAATGGCAGAAGCACAGTGGAGTGAATGTCCTACTACCCAATGCTACCGTCATTTAATTCAACTTCAAAAAGTAATGCACAGATAACATCTCTAAAAATGTGTATGTATATTTTGGCGCCCCCTGTATTTTAGACCGACATCTAGAAAATGTTGCCGGCAAAAGCATTACTGCTTCAATAGTACTCCTAATATATCTTCTCAAATCAGAGGTTACATTTCCAAATCAAATTTCAAACAATTACCAAATTTGACTCTTGGAAAGGTCCCCAGCAAACACTCCTGGTCTCCTTATTTTGCAAATGAAGAAACAGACTGGAAGAGAAGGGTTTGGACAACATTCTGTCTCTAATTAATGAATGCCTCTAGTCAGTGCCTCTAGAGCAGGAGTTCCTAAATGTTAAGTGTATCAACCATTTATGGGATTTGTTACAAATGCAGATTGCTGGGCCCCACACTGTATTTCTGGTTCAATAGGTCTGGGGTGAGATGAGAGCATTTGCATTCCAGGCAATGCTGATCCTGCAGGTCTGGGCCCCCAGCTTGAGAACCACTGGTGAAGAGACTACAAGTATGAAGAAAAAGAAAGTGGAAATTCAAAGAAATAGAAGCTTTAGATTTTCTATTGAGTTGAGCAGGCTCTTTGGGTTAAAAGGACAGAAACTGATAAGTTAACTGTCAATAGAAGCCTATTGTGAAAATATAAAATATGGTATGAATTTAAGAATATGTGAGGCTATCAGTAGACTTTTCTTTCTTTTTCTTATCTTTTTTTTTTTTGAGATGGAGTTTTACTATGCAGTCTAGGTTGGTCTCAAACTCCTTGGGCTGGAGCCATCCTCTACCACAACCTGGGAGACATTTTTAAAAAGCAGAAGATATGAATACAAAGCAAGACCACACTGGAAAAACAGGTACTGCAGCTCAGCCAGACTTCAGGGTAATCAGAATGTACTATGTTTCAAGGCATAAAGGTAGTTGACACCTTGCCTGCTGCAGATGAAGAAATTATTGCCCTAATGAAATGTAACCTTCGGCTATGCAGTGAAACCGCCTGGGGAGCTTAAAAACCAGCAAGTGAATAAAAACAACCTGAAGTCTGGGTCTCACTGCCAGCAGTTCTGAAATATTTGATATGTTGTATGACTCTGGTATTTCTGAAAGCTCCCTTGGTGATTTTGATGTGTTTTCCCCCAAGGTGATTCATCACCTCTCTCTGCCACACTAGTCAACGTCTTCACCTTCCACTTGGTAGGACTGGTGAGCTGCTCGTTACTCAGCTGCCTGCATTCTTCTGGTGTATTTTTAATCTGTTATTCCCACTACCAGCTAACTGACAGTCCTTGGAATCTTGGTTTCACATTTGAAAAACACAGTATCTAATTAGTTTCCTTCATTATGTTTTATCCTTATTGGACAAAGCTCTCTCATTAAGCCAACTCCTAGCCTCCTCATTAACCAGGGGCCCTCCTGTGGCTCAATTAGCTGTATTGACAAAAGAGTCAAGTATAGTAACTCCATGGGAAATAACACCTTAGAAAGAGGCAATAAATGTAGGATTGTCAGATTTAGCCAATAAAAATGCGAGATGCCCAGTGACATTTGAATTTCAGACACACTATGAATATTTTTTAAAATGTTAGCATGTCCTATGCAGTATTTGGAACATTTATGCTAAAAATATACTTATAACCAGATGCTGCATGGTTCTATTAGAAATGTATTCATTGTTTTTTTGAAAGTCAAATTTAACTAGGCATCCTGTATTGTTCTGGCAACCCTAAACAGGTGGAAGTGCCTTTGATGGCTGTGGCTTGGCCTGTCCAAAATACCCCGTAGTTTGCTGGTAAATGTTAACTATCCAGCTCTCTGGGGAAATAAACAAATGAAACACCTATAAATCTTGATTTGAAGTGTTTGCTGATTTCCCGTAATATAAATACTCTCATGGTGGTTAATTGCAAGCTGCCAAGGTGATGCCACTAAACATGGAGTGGCAAAGAGATGTGTAGCAGCATATCATTTTATAGTATATCCTCCATGGAGGAGCAATTCAGTAGGAGGATATAATAATTCTAAATATATATGCACCCAGCATCTGAGCACCCAGATATACAAAGCAAATATTATGTGATCTAAAGGAAGAGATTGAATCCAATACAATAATAGTGGGGGACTTCAACACCCCACTCTCAGCATTAGATCATCTAGATAGAAAATCAATAAAGAAACATTGAAAACAGAACTAAATGAAATAAAAGCTAAAATCATAATACAAAGGATCAATGAAACAAAAACTTGTTTTTTTGAAAAGATAAATATAATCAATAAACCACTAGCTATACTGCTTTAGGAAAATTCTCCCAAATAGGGCTTTTTCCTCCGCTCTCACACCACAACAGTCATCAAGTCTGAAGACGACTTCGGTGACCAAATGTGGGAGGTTTCTCCCTACTCACCAAGCAGCAGACATCAGCTGGGTGTCTCCAATTCAGCTCCTTAGAAAGACAGAATAGGTGTAGGGCTCAGTCCCACAAGACTGCCCACCCCACCCAGACACCAGTTGCAAGTCTGGGCCTCTGGAACTTCTGACCTACTGGCTTCAAGTTGGGGTTCCCATGGCTCCCTTTTTGGGTTTGATGAATTTGCAAGAGTGGTTCACTGAACTCAGGGAAACATTGACTTATGTTTATCAGTATATAACAAAAGATATTGCAAAGGATACAGTTGAAGAGACACATAGGATGAGGTATAGGGGAAGGAGCCAGAGCTTCCATGCCCTCCCTAGGCATGCCACCCTTCAGGTATCCCCACGTGTTCAGCTATCCAGAGGCTCTCTGAGCCTAGTTCTCTTGGGTTTTGTGGAAGCTTATGATGTCTGTATTTCTTCCCCCAATCAGAAGGTGGGGGAAGATGAATCCTTCCTTGGGGCAGGTGAAGGGAGGCAGAAGAAAGTTTGAGAGATTGAGATTCTGTGGCCTGTCACATCCAACAGTGTAATAAAAAACTGTAGCAAGGGCTATGGGAGTTCTGAACCAGGAACCATGGACAAAAACCAATATGTATAGCATCACACCACATAGATTAACCAAGAAAAAAAGTGAAGATATCCAAATAAACAAAATAAGAAATGATAAAGGAGGCATTGCAACTTATACCACAGAAATACAAAAGATTATCAGAGAGTATTATGAACAACTATCCACCAACAAACTAGGAAGCCTAGAGGAAATGAATGCATTGCTCAACACATACAACCTGCCAATATTGAATCAGGAAATAGTGGAAAACTTGAACAGACAGGTAATGAGATTGAATCAGTAACAACAAGTTTCCCTCAAAATTGGAGCGCTACATGCAGAAGATTGAAACTGGACCCCTATCTCTTACCATATACAAAAATTAACAAAAGACAGATTAAAGACTTAAATGTCAGACCTGAAATTAGAAAAATCTTAGAAGAACACCTAGGAAAACCTCTTCTGAATATTAACCTAGGCAAATAACGTGTGACTAATGACTCAAAAGTAAACATGACAAAAGCAAAAAAAAGAAAAATAGACAAATGGGACTTAATTGAACTAAAAATCCTTCTGCAAAAGAAATAACCCACAGAATAAGCAGACAACCTCCAGGATGGGGGGAAATGTTTTCAAACAATGCATCCAACAAAGGGCTAATATCCAGAATCTACGAGTAACTCAAGAAGAAAATGCCAAGTGACCCCATTAAAGAATGGACAAAGGACATGAACAGACATTGTTTTTCTTTCTTAGTTTTTAAATTTTATTTTAAAGATGTGGGGTACAATACAGATAAAGTTTGGGCCTCCCTTTAGACAGCTAGCAAATATGATAAAAGGCTCAATATCACTAATCATCAGAGTACCACAATGAGATACCATCTTACAACAGGCTATTATTAAAAAGTCAGGTGTTGGCTGGGCGTGATGGCTCAAGCCTGTAATCCTAGCACTTTGGGAGACCGAGGTGAGGGGATTGCCTGAGCCTACGGATTCGAGAACAGCCTGGGAAACTTGGCGAGACTTCATCTCTACAATAAATCAAAAAATTAGCCAGGCGTGGTTGCGTGAACCTGTAGTTCCAGCTACTTGGAAGGCTGAGGTGGAAGGATTACCTAAGCTCAGCAGGTTGACACTGGGGTGGCCGTGAGCGTGCCACTTGCACTCCAGCCTGGGTGACAGAGTAAAACTCCAACTCAAAAACATAATGTCAGGGGTCAGACATGGTGGCTTATACCTGTACTCCCAGCAATTTGGGAGGCCAAAGTGAGAATATCTCTTGAGACTAGGAGCTCCAGACTAGCCTGGACAACACAGTAAAATCCTGTTTTTACAAAAATATAAAATTAGCTGGATGTGGTGACACACACCTGTAATCTCAGCTACTTGGGAGCCTGAGGTGGGAGGATTGCTTGAGCTTAGGAGTTCGAGGCTACTGTGAGCTATGATCACACCACTCTCTCCAACCTGGGCAAGAGTGAGTCCCTGTCTTAAAAAATATATATATTTTTAAGTTTAAAAAAAGCAAAAAACAGTAACAATAGATATTGACTTAAACGCAGAGAAATAGGAATGCTGACACACATTGGCGGGAATGTAAATTAGTAACACCTCTTTGGAAAATAGTATGAAGATTTCTCAAAAAACAAAAAATAGAAACTACCATTCAGTCCAGCAATTCCATCACTTGCTATCTACCCAAAGGAAAAGAAGTCATTATATCAAAAGGACGCCTGCACTCATATGTTTATAACAACCTTAATTACAACAGTAAAGTCAAAATCAACCTAAGTGTCCATCAACAAATGGCTGGATTAAAAATGTGGTGTATGTACACCATGGACTACTACAAAGCCATACAAAATAATGAAATCATATCTTTTGCAGCAACATGGGTGGAACTGGAGGCCATTATCCTAGGTAAAATGGCTCAGAAACAGAAAGTCAAAAAAACCACGTTCTCATTTATAAATGGGAGTAATCAATGGGTACACATGAATATGCAGAGTAGAATAATAGTCACTGGAGTCTCCAAAAGGTCAGAGTGTGGGAAGGGGATGAAGGATGAAATGTTACCTATTGGGTACAATGTATAGAATTTGGGGGAAAAAAAAAAGAATTTGGGTGATGGGCACACTAATAACCCAGACTTCACCAGTGCACAATATATATCAATGTAACACAACTGTCCTTGTACTCCCTAAATCTATTTTTTTTTTTTTGAGAAAGCAGGATTTATTAAGAGGACAGAAAAGCTCCCATGGTGGGAGGGGACCTGAATGGGTTGCCCCCTAAATCTATTTTTTAAAAAAATCTCTCAACAAAGAAAAGTTCAAGACCCAGATGGTTTCACTGCCAAATTCTGCCAAACTTATAAAGAAGACCTAACACCAATTATTCTCAAACTATTCACAAAAATTGAAGAGAGGGGAGTTTTTTCTAACTCATTATACAAGGCCAGGATTATCCTGACACCAAAACCAAACAAGGACACAGCAAAAAAAGAAAACTACTGGCCAATATTCCTGATGAACATAGACATAAAAATCCTCAACACAATGCAATGCAAATCCAACAATACATAAAAAAGATACTGTACCATGATCAAGTGGGATTTATCCCAGGGACAATGCAAAGATGGTTCTGCATACACAAAGTAATAAATGTGATGCATTACATCAACAAAATGAAGGACACAAACAATATGATCGCTTCAATAGATGCAGAAGAAATATCTGATAAAATTCAACATCTCTTCATGATAAAAAAGGCCACATAAGCCAAATGATAGCTAATATCATATTGAATGGGGAACAGCTGAAAATCTTTCCTTTAAGAACTGGAACAAGCCGGGCTCGGTGGCTCAGCCTGTAATCCTGCGCCTTTGGGAGGCTGAGGTGAGTGGATTGCCTGAGTCCGCGGGTTCGAGACCTGCCTGGGCAGCGAGACCTCATCTCTACAATAAATCAAAAAATCAGCCAGGCGTGGTAGCGCGTGCCTGTAATTCCAGCTATTCAGAAGACTGAGGCAGAAGGATCGCCGGAGCTCAGCAGGTTGAGGCTGTGGTGGCCGGGAGCGGCCACTGCACTCCAGTCTGGGTGACAGAGTGAGACTCTAACTCAAAAAAAAAAAAAAGAACTGGAACAAGACAAGAATGTCTACTTTCACCATTTTTATTCATTGTATTACTGGAAGTCCCAGTCAGAGCACTCAATCAAGAAAAAGAAAATTGTCTTCCAAATTGGAAAAGAGAAAAGTCGGATTTTCCCTCTTTGGAGATGACATGATCTTCTTATTTTTAGTATGACCTACAATCTTCACCAAAAAATTTTTTGATCTGACTAAAAAAAAACTTCAGTAAAGTTGCAGGATACAAAATCAGCATGCAAAAATCAGTAGCATTTCTATACACCAATAACAAACTAGCTGAAAAATAAAATAAAAAGGCTATCCCTTTTACAATAGTATTAAAAAAAACCCTAGGAATAAACTTAACCAAGGAGGTGAAAGGCCTCTACAAGGAAAACTATAAAATATCAATGAGAAAAATTGAAGAGGATAGAAATAAATGGAAAGAGATCTCATGCCCATGGATCAGAAGAATTAATATTGTTAAAATGACCATAATTCCCAAAATAATGCACAGATTCAAAGCAATTCGTAACAAAATACCAAAGACATTCTTCTCAGATAGAAAAAAAATCTTAAAATTTATATGGAACAAAAAAGGAACCTGAATAGTCAAAACAATTTAGAGCAAAAAGAACAAAGCTGGAGGCATCACACTACCTGACTTTAAAATTTATTACAAGACTGTAGTAATTAAAATAGCATGGTGTTGGTATAAAAATAGATACATAGGCCAGTGGAACAAATTCAAGAACTGATATTTACAGGCAACTGATTTTTGACAATGGTGCCAAGACTATACATTGGGGAAAGGACACTCTTCAACAAATGGTGCTGAGCAAACTGGATTTCCAAAAATCAACTCAGGGTGGATTAAGGACTTAAATATAAGACCTGAAACTAAAAAACTACTAGAATAAAACATAGGGTAAACTGCAGGACATTGGCCCAGGCAAAGGTTTTATGCCTGGGACCTCAAAAGCACAGGCAACAAACACACAAAAAGACAGATGGAATTATATAACATTTAAAAGTTTCTGCACAGCAAAGGAAACAATCAACAAAGTGAAGAGATAACCTGTTGAATGGAAAGAATATTTGCACTAATCATTTGACAAGGGACTAATATTCAGAATATACAAGAAACTCAAACAACAGCAAAATAATAATAATAATAATCTCATTAAAAGTGGCCAAAGGATCTGAATAGACATTTCTCAAAAGAAGATATACAAATGACCAACAGATATATGAAAAAATGATCAACCTCACTAATCATTAGAGAAATGCAAAATCAAAACCACAATGAGATATCATCTTACCTCAGTTGGAATGGCTACTATCAAAAAGACAAAAAGCAAACAAACAAAAAATAGATGCTGGTGAGAATGTAGTGAAAAGGGAACTCTTATATACTATTGGTGGGAATGTAAATTAATGCAGCTATTACGGAAAACCATATGGAGCTTTGTCAAGAAACTAAAAGTAGAGCTACCATACAGTCCAACAATCTCACTACTGAGTATTTATCCAAAGGAAAGGAAATCAGTATATCAAAGTGATACCTGTGCTCCCATATTTATTGCAGCACTCTTCACAATAGCAAAGATGGGAAGTCAACCTACGAGTCCATCAATGGATGAGTGGATAAATAAATTTGGTATAAATACCCAATGAAATACTATTTGGACATAAACAGAATGAAATTCTGTTACTTGCAGCGACATGGGTGGAACTGAAAGCCATTATGTTAAATAAAATAAGCCAGGCACAGAAAGAAAAATTTCACATGCTCTTCTTCATACACGAAAGCTAAAACAGTTAATCTCATGGGGGTATAGAATGATAGTTACCAAAAGATAAGAAGGGGACGGGGAAAGAATGAAGAGAGGTTGGTTAATGGGTACAAACATATAGCTAAATAGAAGGAATAAATTCTAATGTACAAGTAGGGTGACTATAGTTAACAATAATGCATTGTGTATTTCAAAATAGCTAGAAGAGAGGATGTGAAATGTTTCCAACATATAGAAGTGATAAATGCTCAAAGTGGTGGATATCCTAAATACCCTGACTTGAACATTACACATTTTATGCATGTAACAAATTATCACATGTACATCCCAAATGTTTACAAATATTATGTACAAATAAAAATATATAACTTATCTAAGTTTTTGAATCTTAATTTTTAATAATGTTTAGTTTAACCAAATGGCTTGTGGAATTCCTGAAAATTTAACAATTCTCTCTGGTAGGTTCTGGTTGCAGGTCACCCCTAAAAGTGTCAGCATATTTCAAGAAATGGTTTGCTAAGGTCAAACACTGATTCATGGGGAAGAAGGGAATATAGTGCAGATAAAAAAGAACTGTCTTATGTACTTTATGTCCTTTATTTGAACTGTCATAAATTTGAGATGGGAAAGAATTATATTAACACAGAATCCCTAGTATAATAAAACTGACTTTACCTGTAATCCTAGCACTTCAGGAGGCAGAGGCAAGAGAATTGCCTGAGCCCAGGAATTCAAGACCAGCCTGGGCAACTTGGTGAGACCTCATTTCACAATAAATCAAAAAGTAACTGCACATGGTGGCTTGTGCCTGTAGTTCCAGCTACTTGGAAGGCTGAGGTGGAAGGATCACCTGAGCACAGCAGGTCGAGGCTATGGTAGCCATGACTGTGCCACTGCACTCTAGCCTGGGTTACAGAGTGAGACTGTGATTCAAAAAAACAAAACAAAACAAATAAACAAACAAAAACCCCAAAACTGATTTTAAACACACTACAAAGTCTTAATGATTCAAAAGAAAAATAGCTCTGCCTCTAAAATAGTTCGGCAGAAATGACTCACAATTAAGTCAGTAACAATACCTTTTACTGTCAAATTTTGAATGCTCTAAGGACAATTTGTACTGCCATTGATTTCCCAGAAGCCCTAAAATCTTTTGCCACACAAAAGTAATGTAGGCTGTGTAGTTCATTATCTTGCAATTTCCCTGTGTATTTTGAACAAATGTAGAAAATTATAAAACTAAAAATACAGTACTTGGAGCCATCACTATATTTTGGAGGTAGAAGGTACCAGGAGTTCTATTCTAATGAAAATTGTTCTTGTGACATTTAGAAAACAATTTAGTACAAGACAGAAAATGAACAATTTTGAGGTGCCTAATACTTGGAACCAGGATTTACAATTCTGAGAAACATGCTGATTTACTAACCAGCCTTAAAACTTTTTCCTTTGATATGTATGTCCTTTCTAATCTAGCACATCTTTTTTCCTGTATTATTAAACATATGAAATGAGAGGCAAGGAAAAACCCTAAGCTCACATAATTGTTTGACCTGACATTGGTGTCACCAAAGGAAATATATAAGCAAAATTAAAATACATCTAGTTCTTTGTCAGTTGAGTTTTCTAAAGTTCAGGAGGAATGTCTGTGTGCTAAAAGAACTCCTGGCAGTTGTTTGTAATTAAATCAATTTATTAAAGTCAAAATTTTTTAAACCTAGTTTTTGTAAGGTATTGAGTTCAACTAAAAATCTTGATTTTCCATTTATAAATAAAATAATTTTAAATATCTTAAGAAAAACCAAGTATTCTTTAATCAATATTCCCCTAATAGTCTAAATTCCACTGATCAAAATAACTGATGCATAAATTTATTTAACTAAATTACCTTAAACCAGTGGTTCTCAAACTTCTGGAGAGTTTAGTAAGACACAAATTGCTGGACTCCACCCATATAATTTCTGATACAGCGGACCTGGGATATGTCCCCAAAAGATGCATATTTAACACATTTCCAGATGATGCTGATGCTACTGATTGAGAACCATGCTTTGAGAACCACGACCTTCATCATTTAAAGCAACAAGCACAGATGTGATGTATCTGACTTTCTCGAACACGTCAAACATCTAATGAGGCAGCCAAGCTAGCAAGACCATTCTTAGTCCTTAACTCTTGTAAACCAAGTTCTCTTAAACATTCAAAATCAGTTAAAAAACTCAAATGCTTCTACATATGCTAAATCAAAATAAAAAAAGGTGTTATCAATGACCTAGTTCAGATAAAAATCACACATTAGGAATATCAGATTCTCTAACAAGTCAGCTTTACAACCATCTTCAATAACAAGATGTGCAAAAAGTTCATTCTAGAAGTACATTTATAATGGGAATTACCATCTCTCATGGGCTGAGGTTATTAGATAGAAGATTTTGGACCATGAAATAATTGCTTATGTTAAAGGAATTCTCAGAAACAAAAACATTAAGAAAATAAAAATGAGTTTCACTTTTTTTTTTTCCTAGTTGGAGTCTCACTCTGTCACCCAGACTGAAGAGCATTGGCACGCTCACGGCCACTGCGGCCTTGACCTGCTGGCCTTAGGCAATTCTTCCACCACAGCCTTCCAAGTAGCTGGAACTACAGACACACTCCAAAAAATGAGTTGTGCTTTTAAAGTTTTGCAAAGGTGTCATATTTTTAAAAAAATTAGTTCACCAAATTAAAAACACAGCAATATTTTAAGAGAAAAGTTACCAAGACAGGGAGCAGTGGCACAAGCCTGTAATCCCAGCATTTCGGAAGGCCGAGGTGGAAGGATTGCTTGACAAATTCAGGAGTTTGAGATCAGCCTGGGCAACATAGTAAGACCTCATCTCTACAAAAATAAAAAACAATTACCCAGGAGTAGTGGCAATTGCTGGTAGTCTCAGCTACATGGGAGGCTGAGGGAGGAAGATGCAAAGCCCAGAAGGTCGAGGTTTCAGTGAACCATGATCATGCTATTACATTCCAGCCTGCGTAACAGAGCAAGACTGTGTCTCAAAAAAACAAACAAAACAAAAAAGTTACCAAGATTAGTCTGTTCATGGTAGAAAAGCAGCATTTCTCCCCCTTGTGATTAGCATCTGCAAGAGTCATCACTATCTGTAGAAGTTAGCTATGCAAATTTCAGGACCAAACAAAAATACTTTTTTTAGAGTTAGCATCACCTACTGTTGGAGTTAGTATCTTTTAAAAAATTTGTTTTATTTTTCAAGGACAGATTTGCATTATATATATGTGTGTGTGTATATATATATATATATTCTATAGTTTTATTTTTATTTTTGAGTTGGAGTCTCACTCCATGACCCAGGCTGGAGTGCACACTCACAGCTACCCCAGCATTGTCTTCATTTGTGGAGGAGTAATTGGATATCAAGTCATAAATCATAGGTACTGTGTATTTCCTTCAATTAACCTTAGCTACAGGTGGACATCCCAAGTCCTTTCTTATGGTTGGGCATGACCAATTAGGTAAAGGAGGAATCCCAAAACCACATTTGGTTATGGATTAGCTTGGATTTAGTTATTTAAGTTCACAGTATCATAGATCCCCTGAGCATCTTCTAGCTTCAATCATATTAAGGTTTTATACTACTTTTGTTCTTCTTTTATCTCCTGATTTTATTTGATAAATTCTGTCCCCCATCATTTTCAGATTGCTGCTAATTTCCTTCACCAAGGATTCAGCTAATCTCTTTACTGTTTACTCTACAATCTTTACTCTACAATCTTCTCATATTTTAAAAAATCTGGGCCCAGACTATTTATTGACAGTCTTTACTATGTGGAATCAAAACTTCATGGCTTTACTAAAAAACTAAATCATAAAGAAAATAGTTCAACATAGGTATAGCAAAACATAATAATCATATTAATAATAATTAATCTTATTTTTTCTCTTGGGAAAAAAATCAGTTGTAACTATGATTTAAGAAGCATTCTTAATAAATCTATGTAAAACACAAGATTAAAATTTGGAAGTGTTTCAAATGCCTTAGCTGGCACTCCAGTGTTCACTTGGCATTTTTCTTGAAAGTTTTTTACATTCTATAAGTCATTCTATTAAAAGGATTAGAGAATTACACTAACATTTCCAGGTACACTAGAAAACTTGATATATAGGCATAAACCAGATAGATATGCCTACAGTGAAGAAGGTAAATGTGATGTTTTTTTTAATGGTAAAGAAAAAAAATTCATGCTCAGCTATTAGTAAGCAAAGAAAAACAAAAACATCAATTGAAAAAGACATTAATTAAAACACGAATTTCTTTTCTTACCAAAAAGAACAGGAGCTGGTAGGCAAACTTGGTAAGCAGATTGAAATTGTATCTTTTTTGAATCAAAGCCTGAAGATATTTTTTAAAATACCTTCATTTGCAATAACACTGAATTCAACCAGGCATAAACTTCTAATAAAATCCACTCCTGTGTAAAGAAACAGGCACTATTTTTAGGTAATGTAGAACATCCAAATTCAAGAAGTGGTGAATTGTAAAGTAATGCAATAAGTAAGATATTTCCATTTTTCGCAATCATATATGAAATGTCTTCAACACTATACCTGTATGCTGGGTCCACATCTATAATGTGGGCTTGTTTCCTGTGTGTTTACTGTTCCTGCTACTCTTTCTAATATCTGCTTTTCCCTTTTTCCATCCCCAAATCAATAGCCCTAACTCATGTGTTTTAGAAGCATACTTGTAAAGCAAAATTCTCCCTATTCAGAAATCAGATAAAAATGACTGGAGAAGAGGGTGAAGGAGTGAAAAGAGAGATATTCTGCTTTCTTTTTGTGTTCCATTCTTCTGACATTTTGTTTCCCATCCTCTTACCTACTGGGAATATACCCAGAGGAATTTAAATCACTCTATGAAAAAGATACCTGCACACACGTTTATTGCAGCATTGTTCACAACAGCAAGAACATGGAACCAACCATGCTGCCCATTGAAAGATGACTGAATAAAAAAAAATGTAGTGCATATACGACGGGATATTATGCAGCCATAAAGAAGGACAAAATTATGAACCTTACGGCATCTTGGATGGACTTAGAGTCTATAATTCTGAGTGATTTATCACAGAAACAAAGAACTAATATCACATGTTCTCACTCATAAGTGGGCCTTGAACAATTATCGTAATACTATAAGAAAAGGATTGGCAATAGAGAGAAATTGCTGGGTGGACAGCGGATTGGCAGGGGTGGGAATCTGCCAGGGGAGGTGGGGCACAACTCATCTGCAAGGGTATCTTCATAGTGAGCATTTGTATACCCAATCCTAAATTGTACCCCACATCTTCAAAATAAGAAATTTATTTTTAAAAAAGAAAAAATAAAAGAGAGACTAGAGCACAGAAGAGGAGACTAGAACAAGGGAGAAGGAAAGAATGGTGAACCCGAGTCCTAGAAAAGGACTGTAATCAAGAACCATCACAAGGCCCAGGGAACCATGTGAAAGGGACTGGGCCCAGCTGTGGTAGAGTGAGTCTTATCAACAGCCAACCCATTACAGCACCCGCCTCTCAATGGTACCTGAGAGCAAAGCAAGCTGCCAGAACAAGGGCTTGCTTGGATATCTTGTGAGGAAAGGAGGGGGAATCTCAGCCCTGAACAAAGACTGCTCAGAACAAATCTGAAATCTCCCTAGTAGCCTAGAAGAGAGAGACTCGCTCTTCCTGTTTAAACATGTGACTCTGATGTGGTGCATGCTTCCACTTCAGCCCAGTAAAAGTAAGAAAGTGTGAGTATAAGTCTGGCAATTGATGTTTTTCCTTACATCCCAGCCCCTCCATTCATTTATGTTACCTGTCAACCTCTGCTCTGGGCCATCGACACGTCCATCAAGAGTAATCAGAAGGAGGATTGTACACTTTGCTAAAGAATACAAAGAGCCTTGTGAGAATATGTAAGTTCACATACCCTGGACCATATTTGTTGATTCGAACTTCTTGACTATTTAGAGTCATGCACCGCTATTTAAACTATGCCGCCGGGCTCGGTGGTTCAGCCTGTAATCCTGAGCTTTGGGAGGCTGTGGTGAGTGGATTACCTGAGCCCCTAGGTTCAGGACCCGCCTGGGCAACTTGGAGAGACCTCATCTCTACAATAAATCAAAAAATTAGCCGGGCGTTGTTTGCGCGCGCCTATAGTTGCAGCTACTTGGAAGGCTGAGGCGGAAGGACTGCCGGAGCCCAGTAGGTCGAGGCTGCGGTGGCCGGGAGCGGTCACTGCACTCCAGTCTGGGTGACAGAGTGAGACCTCAACTCAAAATAAATAAATAAAATAGATAAATAAATAAATAAATAATGCCATATGTTAAAGAGAATTTGTTTATTATAGGTACACGCTATTCAGAAACTGAGTATACTTTAAATGAGCTTGAATAGATTTTAAAATTAGTTTTTGCTATTTAATTATTTTGAGCATTTGTATTAAAGAAATAAAATTATTTTTCAAAGGCAAAAATTAAAGGAAAAACAGTATGAGAAAGTATAGCAAAGATATGATGGTGATGCCCAAAAGACCATAAACAAATGATCACTAGTGCCTGTCTCTGGAGATGAGAGTGAAAGGAGGGAGGGGGAGCAGGGAATTATTGCATTTGTATTGTGAGCCCTTGTCTGCTATTGTTTTTAAATTATAAATGATAAAATAGAGATTGGGTGGTTCTATCATGCCATATCTCTAAATGTTGATTTTATTTAATAAGAAAATAAATCATGTTCTACTCTTTAAAATTTTCAAAGAAAACCCAACCAAACATCTTTTCAAATTTGGGAATTTCATGTTAAAAATGAATCTATAAATATTATACATTATCTGATTTTAATAAAATATGTAATACAGACAGTAATCTATAACATCATATATTTAATTACATAGTTAACCCAAATGAATAATTCCAATAATATAAATGTAACTATTTTATGAATATATTTTCTAAATTTTTTATTCTTAAAAACCTCTTTTAAATGTCTGCCTTTAAAAGCTTTTTGTTTAATATGAATTGAATAAGTGAATAGAGAAGACATTTGTAGAGTGGTAGTAAGTCTTATTTGGAATTTGTTTAAATAGAGAAAAATTCTGAGGCAGACAAAGGGGTCCAAGAGGTTCTTACTAAGAAATTTGTAAACTCACTTGGTCAGAATTTAGTCTAGCTATATTTTTTTTAGCTTATGTTAGTCATTACTACCATTCATAGGGTACTTACTATGGGCCCAACATTGTGCAATGCGTACTGCATGCATTAAATAATTACGTGTGATTGTGTGCATTAAAAATATGATATTTGTTTATTGGAGAAGGGGTCTTGCTCTGTTATCCAGACTGGAAGGCAATGGCTAATCACAGGTATAATCATGGCACACTGCAGCCTAGAAACTCTTGGACTCACGCACCCCCCAGTAGTACCAGGACCAATTATGTGCATTTTATGTGAACCTCAATATCCATGCTTTTATTTTATCTTGATTTTATAAATGATGAAAAAAAAGAGGCGAGACATCAAGAAACTTGACCAAGGATCTTAGAACTGTAAGTGGTGAAACAGGAGGTAACGTGGGCCTGTTTGACTCCAAAGTAGTTCTTCTCTGTTGTGGCTGTTTCCTGATCCACGTCCGTAGAATTCAGGCCACATAGGACAAGCCTAGCAAGTCTTCAGTCCACCTTAGCATCCTGGAACCTTTGCTCGTCATTTCTGGAAGTCTCCCTGCTTTCCAAGTGTAACTCCTCCACCTGAGCTCTTGATCACGTGCCTTACCACTTCAACAGGAATCTTTCTGCATTACTTGTGTTCTGATTCTCCTAGATTTTGTCATTCCCTTTTCACCAATTCCATCCCCTCAGTTTACACACATGCGGAAATTTCACCTATTCTACAAAACCAAACCTCCTGTCCCCTTCCCATTCTGTTCCTCTTTCCTCAAAGCCTCACTGCCCTATGCCAACCATTCTTGTGAAGGCACTTGTCTTATTCCTCTCTATTTTTAAGTACCTGGCATATAAAAACAATTACTACAATGATAAACAACAGCTTATTTACCTCTTACTAGAAATGGGTGTTGCATAAAACACAGTCGTTATCATTTTATTGACAGATATTGAATTAGCAGATCCCCTTCCCATGTTCTCAACTGTGTGCCAGTCACTCCTATATGACTTTGGAAACTGAAATGGAGCCTTCTGTCCCCACTGCCTGGTTCTTGGTCATGAAATAGGTGAAACAAAAATATCTCCCACAATGTTCCTGCTCCTATTTACAGCTTTTACTAAGGGGGCTATATGTTCCAGCATGTTTTACGTGACTGCCTGTTTTCTGCTTAATTGATTTTCTAAGCATTGCAATCTCTGGATGGATATAGAAAGAAAGGAATGGATTCATTTAATATTCATGCAAGGAACATTTTCTGGAGAGTATGCATTGAGCAGAATAAATGGCATATGGGAGCACAAAGGTGAATAACACACGTACATTCAAGGAAGGATTTTTTAAAAAGTAAATTGATGGCAGCAGGGAAAATGGGAAAGGAATGATGACTGCCTCAAACAGCTGTGCCTGTGAGTGGTCAAGAAAGCTTGCCTTTCTGAAATGGAGTGCAAGGCTGCTGCAAAAGAACTCAAGACCTTCCCATGATTTAAAGCAGACCAGTTTGCTCAGTTTCCAAAGCCTAGTGCTGGTTGTCCAACTGTGTTTTCAGTTCAGTTCTAGTGGGCTTAGTTGGTAAACATTTCACCCACTTTCTGATAACAATCCAGGTCGTTGGTGAGTTTGTGAGTCATCTTCCTTTTCTTCATTGACATTACATGACAAATCAGTGGAGAAAGGATGGGTTCTTGGTTACCCATTTAGCATAAAATAAAATTAGATCCCTATTTCACATCAAACATAAACATACATTCCAGATGGGCTAAAAATCTAAATATGGAAAGCAAAGTTAAAACATCTAGAATGAAATATAGAAGAGTATCTTTATGACTTTGAATTGAGAAATGTTTTTTAAACAAGACATATAAAGAACAAACCATAAAAGGGAAAATTAATAGATCATGTCAAGATGAAAACTTATATACATCAAAAGATACCTTTACAAAATGAAAAGAACAACCACAGAGTGGGAAAAGACATTCACAGCACCCCTTACTGGCAAAGAATTGGTATACAGAATATACAAGAGAACTTCCACAAATCAGTAAGAAAAAGGGCAAACAGGCCAATAGCAAAATGAGCAAAAGATTTCAGCAGGCAAGTCACTCAGGAAAATGCAAATATATACAATGAGATACAATTTCATACCCATAATATTGGCAAAAATAAAAACATCTAACAATAATGAGCATTGTCAAGAATGTGGAGTTGAGGTAACTCTGATGCACAGTTAGTGGGAGCATAGAACTGTGCAACTTTGGAAGGCCCTTCAGCTGTATCTAATCTTCCTGCCCTCTGTATATACCAAAGAAACGCCCAAAGTGGTACAACATTTTGAAACCTCAGTTTCCGTTACTGGGAAAGTGCATTAATGAATTGTGGTAGATTTTCAAACAACAGAAAATTATACAATAGCTAAAATAAATAAACTGGATGAGCTACATGTATCAACATATATAAATCTCAGAGACAGTGTTAAGGAAAAGAAAGTTGCAGAAGAATTATAAAAGCATGCACAAGCATTGTAAACTTTGGGGGTTCGTAGGACAGAAATGGGGTGAGGCAGGTTACAAATGGGGCTTCAGTTTTATTTTTAAATGTTTTATTTACTTATAAAAATATGAAACAAACATGATAAAGTCTGGCAAAGCTGGGGGGAGATATATGCATAGTGCATTCAGCATTACCTTTAAAAAAAATAAAGGGCTTTGGCATCTGATAGACCCGGTTTCAGACTGTGGCTGTGTCACTTATAGCACTCTAACCTTAGGTGAGTTACTTAACTTCCCTCAGTTTCAGTTGTCTTGCTTATTTATTTATTTATTTTAGAGACTGGGTCTCACTCTGTCACCCAGGCTAGAGTGCAGTGGTGCTACATAGCTCATGGCAGCCTTGAACTCAAGTGATCCTCCTGCTTCAGCCTCCCTAGCTGGGACTATATTGTGCATGCCAAAATACCTGGCTACATACACAAAATACATACATACATACATACAGTCTTTATGGTTGTTATTCTGGTGTCTGGTGCGTGTTTTCTTCTGTTAGCTGTCATTCGTGGTTGCTTGTTTGCTGGTGTTGTGGTTTTTGATGGTGAGTTCAAATTTCTTGGAATTTCGTAGGAATTCTTGGAGGCCTGAATTTAAGATGTTTTTCTCCAGGGAGAATATATATTTGTATCTGCCAGGAGCCTGAGGGCATTGCCAACCCAAGGCCACTTTAAAGTCTAACTCTGGGGGTTTTTTTTTTTCCCCCACAGTTGTTTGGAGGTTGAGAAACTATTGAGAGTGCATATTGTGATTGTACATTCTCATGAATTTTTTCTTCTACTTCACTCAGTATCAAGATTTGAGGCAAGCAGTTTTCTTTATTGCTGCCTGGAAAAGTTGGCTATTTCTAGTTTGCACTGAGGATGTAGCCCTTCGAGATCCCAGCATAAATGTGGAAGAATGGGAATCTTTTACAAGTCTATAAAAAATAAAAAGAAATAAAATTGGCAAAATGTAGAAGCTGGGTGATAAGTGCAAAGGGATTCATTAAGTAATTCTTTCTGTTTTAGTGTTTGCTTGGAAATTTCTATAATAGAAAATTTTAAAGAGAAAAACAAAGGAGAATCGGGAGGCTTAAGATATTTGATCACAAAATGACTCCCTTTCCCAGGTGTCTGATTTTCACCAGTTTTTAGCCTCCAAACACAAGGCTAACCCCTTCTACTCTCAGTACCTGTAAATATATGAAAATAAAAAGTATAGTATTACTGATAGCTGGTATTTACTGTCTTTCCTCTGCCCCAGGCGAATATCCTCACACTGGCTCTAGTAAATAGGCATCATTAAAATTTCTACTTATGGATGAGGGAGCTGACACTTAAAGAGGTTAAAAGTAATTTTTGGATAATCATATATTCCATTATTATTGAAGCCAATAACTAAAACTCAATGACTAAAAATCATTCTGTTTGGCTGTGAAATGCATGTCCTTAACTGCAACAGTAGATTGCTTTCCCCTGCACCATATTTTACTGAAAAGAAAGAAAAAGAAAAAAGCATAAACTCCCTTTCTTCTATTTGGAACTTGTTTGTTTGTTTGTTTGTTTGAGTTGGAGTCTCACTCTGTCGCCCAGACTGGAGTGCAGTGGCCTCTCCCGGCCACCGCAACCTCGGCCTGCTGGGCTCCGGCGATCCTTCCGCCTCAGCCTTCCAAGTAGCCGGAATTACAGGTATGTGCTACCACGCCCGGCTGATTTTTTTGATTTATTGAAGAGATGAGGTCTCGCTGCCCAGGTGGGTCTCGAACCCGCAGGCTCAGGCAATCCACTCCCAAAGTGCTGGGATTACAGGCTGAGTCACCGAACCCGGCCTATTTGGAACTTTTTAACGTTTCTGCTGCCCTCCTAACTCAGAAGAAGTGTTTGCCTTCCTTTTCCCTTTCCCGTTCTGTGCTTCCATTGTCTACAGTGTGCTGGGCCCTCTCTTCCACTCTCCCACTTCCCGGGCCAGCATCGCCACTTCCTTCAGGGATTTTCTCATTGGCCATTTCCTGAAACCATCTCTTGTGGCCATATCATCTTCTTCGGGCCCATTACCAGTACCCCGCCGAGCTAGGCATGAGGCCTTGAATACCACGGTAAATTACTAACACATTGCTTCCTCCAGTCTCTTCTTTCTCCAGCTTAATCTGTTTCACACAGGTGAGTTACCCTAAAACGCTGCTTTTGGCAGATCTTGTTAAAAAACCTCCAAGTTAGCCGGGCTCGGTGGCTCAGGCTGTAATCCCACGCCTTGGGAGGCTGAGGTGAGTGGATTACCTGAGCCCGTGGGTTCGAGACCCACCTGGGCAACTTGGCGAGACCTCATCTCTACAATAAATCAAAAACTCAGCCTGGCATGGTAGCGCGCGCCTGTAATTCCGGCTACTCGGAAGACTGAAGCCGAAGGATCGCCGGAGCCCAGCAGGTCGAGGCTGCGGGCCGGGAGCGGCCACTGCACTCCAGTCTGGGCGGCAGAGTGCGACTCCAACTCAAAAACAAACAAACAAACAAACAAACAACCCTCCAAGTTATCTTAGGACCTATGACTGGAATGATAGACACACGTTACAGAAGAGCCCTTCCTGGACTTCCACCTCACTCTTATCCTAGCGCACAGCACTCACTAGTAAACCACAGCACTCTCTTGTTCTCTTGATTATCCCATCCAGTCATAGGTGCACAGGGGACACTCTCCTTGCATCAGGACCTAGAGCTCTGCAGGTGCACTGCTAAGGCCCTTCTCGTAATCATTTCATTCTTAGAGTGAGGTCTCAATGGGTATTTGCACTGACACGCTGCTATAGCCAAACCGCTCCATTCATGGCTCCAAGAGCTTGTCTTGCACTTTCCCACCTTTGGATTTGTTCTTTGTTCATGCTGTTTTCCCTGTGTTGTTTTTCACACTATCTTCTCCAAATACCAAACCCTCTCCTGCCAAGGTCCAACTCAGACTCCAACCTCTACAAATCCTCCTTCTCCTCCACCAATTGCTTCAACTGGATGTGTCCTCTTCCCCACTTTAAACTCTCCTGTGTTGTCTGGCCCATCTCTCACTGCCTGGCAATAACCTCTTAGGAGTCTGATTCTCTCTCACACACCCCATCTTTTAAAAATCGGTTATAGCTTGTAGCTCACAGAATGATGAAGTTGGGAGGATGTTACAAACATAATCTCATGTTCTTGATTTCCCAGGTAAAGAAACAAAAGCAGCGAGGTGAAGGGGTTTCCCCCAGGTGACGCAGTAAGTTAGAACACCGATTTCTGATGGGACTAGGACACCAATTTCTGATGCCCTTTCTGCAGCATTCTCCTCTCACTATGCTATTTCTCTCACCAACTAAAAACTAACTTCCTTGCAGGAAGGAAGCACATTTTATATTTTCCCTTTGCCCTCATACCTTCTCTATGCCTGGCACTCAGTATGTGCTTTATAAAAATTTGCTCTTGATGAAAATGCAGTCCAATTTGTAACTACAGTGTTTACCTAGTCTTAAGTAGGAAGACGACTCTTTTATCTTTGAGATGGGGAATATGTTGATATATAACAACCAGAGAGAATTAAATAAATGCACTTAAATATTCTTATATAATCATCTATTTCTCAGAAACCCAAAGGAAGGATATCTTGAGGTCATTTTGAGACAGCAGGGAGTAGATCAATCTGATGTCTTCCTTTTCCTGACAGCCAGATAATTCCGCTAAAAAAAAAAAAAATCATTGTAAAGATCAGATGTGGCAACTGTGATACTTAATTCAACTAAATGTATTGGGATGGGTTTTTCCCCTTCTCAAAGATAAAAGAGGAGTTTTCCTAATCAAGACTAGATAAACACTGTAGTTACAAATTGGACTGCGTTTTCATCAAGAGCACATTTTTATAAAGCACATACTGTGTGCCAAACATAGAGAAGGTATGAGGGCAAAGGGAAAATATAAAATATCTTCCCCTCCTGCAAGGAAGTTAGCTTTTAGTTGGTGAGAGAAATAGCATAGTGAGGAGAGAGTGCTGCAGAAAGGGCATCAGAAATTGGTGCCAAGGACTTTGTGCTTGGCCAGAGTGGAAGATTATAAAATGAGAGCCTCACAGGTTTATTGGGAAATAGTCACATGTGAAAGAACTCTAAATCAAGACGCACTCTAAGGTGCTCTACTGCAGGGTCAGACATAGTCAAATGTAAATGACAAATAAGCACTTAAACAAATTCACTAGTAATCAAAAAGAAGCAACATTTCCATAAAAGTATTACTATTCCCTGAGAAAATTGGTAAGGTTTTTTGTTTTAAATCATAACATCTAATGCTTTCTTTGGCAGCACATATACTAAAATTGGAATGATACAGAGATTAGCATGAGCTCTGCACAAAGATAACATGTAGTTCATCGTTTTTTAAATTTTTTATTTTAAAGATGTGGGGTACAATTCTGGGTTAGGTATACAAATGTTCATTATGAAGGTACCCTTGTTGATGAGTTGTGCCCACCTTCCCCTGGCAGTTTCCCACTACTGCCAATCCCTTTCTTATAGTATTATGATAATTGTTCAAGTTCTGCTTATGAGTGAGAACATATGGTACTCTATTCTTTGTTTCTGTGATAGATCACTGAGAACGATATACTCTAAATCCATCCAAGTTGCTGCAAAGTCCATATGTTTTTCCTTCTGTTTGGCTGCGTAATATTCCATTGTGAATAAGTACCACATTAAAAAAATCAAGTCCTGTTTTGATGAGCAGCATGGTTGGTTCCATGTCTTTGCTATTGTGAATAGTGCTGCAGTAAACATGTGTGTGCAAGTATCTTTTTTGTAGAATGATTTGAGTTCTTCCAGGTATATTCCCAATGGGGAGATTGCTGGGTCAATTTCTAGGTCTTTCCAAAGAGGTTGCACTAGTTTGCACTCCCACCAGCGGTGCAGAAGCATTCCTTTTTCTCCACATCCTCCCCAGTCATTGTTTATTTTATTAATGATGGTCATTGTTTATTTTATTAATGATGGTCATTCTTACTAGGATTAGGTGGTCTCTCAGTGTGGTTTTGATTTGCATTTCTCTGATGATGAGTGAGGCTGAGCACTTTTTCATGTCTGTTGGTTGCCCGTATATCTTCTTGTGAGTAGTGTTTATTCATGTCTTGTGCCTTGTTTTTAATGGGGCAGTTTGTTTGTTTCTTTTCAGCACATTTGAGTTCCTTGTAGATCCTGGATGCTATGACTTTGTCAGATATACAGTTGGCAAATATTTTTTCCCATTCTGTGAGCTGTCTCCCTGCTCTCTTGATGGTTTCTTTGGCTTTGTAGAAGCTTTTCAGTTTGATGAGGTCCCTCTTGTCTGTCTTATCTCTAATGGCATGGACACTTGGGGTTTTAATCAGGATTGGGTGCCAGTTCCAATTTCCATCAGGGTGTCTCCTGCATTTTCTAAGGTTTTTATAGTTTGAGGCTTTACATTTAGGTCTTTGATCCATTTAGAGTTAATTTTTGTGTATGGTGATAGGTAGGGGTCTTGTTGCAATCTTCTGCGTGTGATCAGTCAGTTTTCCCAGCATCATTTACTGAATAGGTTCTCCTCTCTTCAGTGGTTGTTGTTGGAAGCTTGTCAAAGATGTGTTGGTTGAGAAATTGAGGTTTTGCTTCCAGAATCTCTATCCTGTTCCATACCAGTACCAGGCTGTTTTGATTATTGTAGCCTTATAGTAAAGTTTGAAGTCTGGAAGTGTGATACCTTCTGCTTTGTTTTTTTGGCTAAGGATTGTTTTGGCTGTTCATGGTCATTTATGTTTCCGTGTGAATTTCTGTATTGTCATTTCCAGGTCTGAGAAGAATGATGTTGGTTATCTAATGGGTATTGTGTTGAATCTATAGATTGCCTTTGGTAGGATGGACATCTTAACAATGTTGATTCTTCCTATCCATGAGCATGGAATATTTTTCCATTTGTTTGTGTCTTCTTGGATTTCTTTGAGCAGAGTTTTGCTGTTCTCACTGTAAAGGTCTTTCACTTCTCTGGTTAGGAAGATGCCGAGGTATTTCATTTTTGTGTGGCTATTGTGAATGGGATTGTGCTCTTAATTTGGGTCTCTGCCTGCTTGTTGTTGGTGTATAGGAATGCAACTGTCTTTTGCACATTTATTTTGCACCCTGAGATTTTACCAAAGTCCTTTATCAGTGCAAGCAGGTTTTTGACAGATTCTCTTGGATTTTCAAGGTATAGGATTATATGATCAGCAAAGAGGGATAACTTGACTTCCTCTATTCTTATTTGGATACCCCTGATTTCCTTCTTTTGTCCAATTGCCCTAGTTAGGACTTCCAACACAATGTTGAACAAGAAAGGAGAGAGTGGGCAGCCTTGTCTTGTTCTGGTTTTCAGGGGAAATGTTTACAGTTTCTGTCCATTTAGCAATATGCTGGCAGTGGGTTTATCGTAGATGATGCTTACTATTTTGAGGTATATTCCTTCTATACCTAGGTGTTTGAGGCTTTTTATCGAAAAGGGATACAAAGCCTGGCTCATTTATATGTTTTTTTTTATCAAGAAGAGGTCTTGCTTTGTGGCCCAGACTGGAGGGCAGGGACACGATCATAGCTCACCACAGCGTCCACCTCCTGGGCTCAGGCAGTCCTCCCATCTCGGTCTCCTAAGTAACTGGGATTGCAGGCACCACCACGCTGGACTAATTTTTAATTTTTTTTTTTTGTAGAGGTGGAGTCTTGCTATGTTACCCAGGCTGGTCTCAAACCCCTGGCCTCCAGCGATCTTCCCATCTTGGCCTCCCAAAGGAATGGGATGACAGGCACCCTCTCCCGGCTCATTTGTATATTTTTTGTTCAGACGGGGTTCTTGCTATGTTACCCAGGCTGGTCTCGACCTCCTGGCCTTCAGTGATCCTCCCGCCTCGGACTCCCAAAGGGCTGGGATGACAGACGTGAGCCTCCGTGCCTGGTCGGGGTTTGTATTTTTTTAAAGTTCAGTTTAAAGAAGTGTTTAGGTTTTGCCCTATCATGATGAAAAAGAGAAAAAAGCATGTGACTTGCTTCATCAAAGAAAATGGAATGAGGAACTGGCCATGAACTCATGGAAGCCACGGCACATGCCTCCCCGAGGCCACGGGTGGGTGATTCCAGGAGGAACCAAAAAAACAAAGCTGAAAAACAGAAGCCTTTTTTAAAAAAGATAAATAAAATAAAATAATTAGTCCTCCCTCGGCCTCCCAAAGTGCTGAGTACATGCACATGCCACCAGGCCTGGCTAATATTTATTTTTCTGACGTGGTCTCATTATGTTGCCCAGGCTAGTCTCAACATCCTGACTGGACTTTACCTCCTGGCCTTAAGCGGTCCTCCTGTCTCAACCTCCCAAGTAGCTGGGACTACAAGCACGTGCCACCACATTCTGCTTTTTTTTTTTTTTTTTTTGTATAGGCGGCATGTCATTGTGTTGCCCAGGCTGATCTCAAACTCTTGGGCTCCAGCAATCCTCCTGCCTCGGCCTTCCAAAGTACTGGGATGACAGGCAGAAGCCACTACATCTGGCTAATTATTTTATTTTATTATTTTATTTTGTAGAGACAGAGTTTTGCTATGTGACCCTGGCTGGTCTCCAATTCCTGGCCTCCAGTGATCCTCCCGCCTTGGCCTCCCAAAATGTTGGAGTACAGGCAGGAGCCACTATGCCTGGCTAATTATTTTATTTTAATTTAATTTATTTTACTTTACTTTATTATTTTGTAGAGACAGGGCTTTCTATGCTGCCCAGGCAGGCCTCTAACTCCTGGCCTCCAGCAATCCTCTCGCTATGGCCTCCCAAAGTGCTGGAATGACAGGCAGGAACCACTATGTCTGGCAAATTATTTTATTTTATTTTGTTTTATTTTACTTTATTTTACTTAATTATTTTGTAGAGACAGGATTTTGCTATGTGGCCCAGGCCAGTCTAGAAATCTCGACCTCAAGTGATCCTCCCACCTCGGCCTTCCAAAGTGCGGGGATGACAGGCAGGAACAGCTAAGTATAGCTAATTATTTTACCGTGAAAACCACACAGCGTGCAGCCTTTTGGAAGGATCGCTGGAGGACGCAAGGAGTTCGAGACCAGCCTGGGCCACATAGCGCGACCTTTCTCTACAAAAAAAAAGTTTGAAAAAAAATCGCAGGCCGTGATGGTGCGTGCTTGTAGTTCCAGCTATTTATTTATTTATTTATTTATTTATTTATTTATTTATTTTATTTTATTTTTTTTGAGTTGGAGTCTCACTCTGTCACCCAGACTGGAGTGCAGTGGCCGCTCCCGGCCACCGCAGCCTCGCCTGCTGGGCTCCGGCGATCTTTCCACCTCAGCCTTCCAAGTAACCGGAATTACAGGCATGCGCTACCATGCCCAGCTGATTTTTCATTTATTGTAGAGATGAGGTCTTGCCAAGTTGCCCAGGCGGGTCTAGAGCCCGCGGGCTAAGGCAATCCACTCACCTCAGCCTCTCAAAAGCGTGGGATTACAGGCTGAGCCACCGAGCCTGGCTAGTTCCAGCTATTTAAAAGGATAAGGAGGGAGAATCGCTGGAGGCCGGGAGTTATAGACTAGCCTGGGCCACATAGAGATACCGCCGTCTTTATGAAAAAAAAAACTTTAAAAAAATTTGCCAGGTGTGGATGGAGGTGCGAGCTTGTACTTCCAGCTATTTGGGAGATTGAGGCAGGAGAATCGCCTGAGACCATGATGAGCTATGATTGTGTTCCTGCACTCCAGCCTGGCCCACACAGTGAGACTCAAAAAAAAAAAGATATCAAAAAGAACTCTGAAATGGAATTTACTTTTAAATTTTTACTAATTATAGAAATAATAATAATTACTAGAGCCGATGGGTTTTAATACCTCAAAGTTCCTCTATTTCATTCTTTGAAATTACTAACCTTTTTTCTTCCTCTTATTTTTTTTAACTTACCCTTATTAACTGTTGCATAAACCAAGTGTTTAGAGTTACAACACACACACACACACACACACACACACACACACACACACACACTGGTTGTGTGTACACAACCCAGAAAAATAGTTACTCTAAGAAAAATACCTGATTGATTATTTATGATTTCATTCCTCAAAATACACCTGATTTTTTTTTTTTTGAGTTGGAATCTCACTCGGTCGCCCAGACTGTAGTGCAGTGGCCACTCCCGGCCACCACAGCCTCGACCTGCTGGGCTCCAGTGATCCTTCCGCCTCAGCCTTCCGAGGAGCCGGAATTAGAGGCGCGCGCTACCACGCCCGGCTGATTTTTTGATTTATTGTAGAGATGAGGTCTCGCTGCCCAGGCAGGTCTCGAACCCGTGGGCTCAGGCAATCCACTCACCTCGGCCTCCCAAAGGTGCGGGATTACAGGCTGAGCCACCGAACCCAGCCTACACCCTGATTTTTAAAAGAAAATAAAAGGAATGAGAACAATTGACACATGGTGACTGTATTGAGACCCTGAAGGACATCTATGTCCTAATCCCATGGGGTGGACAGAATAATGGCCCAAAGACGTCCTTGTCCCAATCCCATGAGGTAGACAAAATGATGTCCCCAAGATGTCCATACCCCAATCCTTATGTAAGAGAATAATGTCCCCAGAGATGTCCACATCCTAATCCCATGGGATGGGCAGAAAATGCTGCTGTGAGTCAACCTCAGATGACCATGACTTCAACTTCCCTGGGTCCCTGAATGAATCCCACTTTTAATTTGTTTTTGTTACTTTTTGTAGAGACAGGGTCTTGCTAGATTCCCCAGACCAGCCTCAGACTCTCAGCCTCTATCAATCCTCCCTCCTTGGCTTCCCAAAATACTGAAGTCACCTGTGTGAGCCTCCATCCACCCGAATTTGTTTTCTCCAATCTTGTTCTTGGGGAAACCCTCCTGGAGTGCATATTTCTCCTACAAAACCCCCCCTTTTTTTTGGTTAGGGGTCTTGTTGTGTGGCCTAGGCTGGAGGGCAGGGGCATGATTATGGCTCACCACAGCCTCAACCTCTTGGGCTCAGGCAATTCTCCTGCCTCGACCTCCCAACTCGTTGGGATGACAGGCGCCAGCAGCATGCATGACAAATAATTTTTATTTTTTACTTTTTGTAGACATGGGTCTTGCTATGTTGCCCAGGCTGGCCTCAAACTTAGCTCATCCCTGGTCCCCTTTTCTCTCTCAACTCGGCCCTGCTTCCCAGGCCACCCCATGGAACTCCTGAAGATGGCTTTCTTCCTCTCCATGTTTATGGACTCCTGTGGTCCAGAACAGCTGGGTAAGCATGGCCTGGCCTTACCCCTTTCTGGGACCACCTTGTAGACCCAGGTGACCCATCTTCTGTCTTTCCTGGGCTGCATCAAATAAAGAGAAATTTTCCCTGTTCTCTCATTCAGCCTCTAACATACTTTGTGGCGAGAAATGATAAGACTTGCTTTTTTTTTTTGAGTTGAGGTCTTGCTGTGTTGCCCAGCCTGGAGTGCAGGGGCATTCTGCTCACAGCCACTGCAGCCTCCACCTGCTGGGCTCAGAGATCCTCTCGTCTCAGCCTTCCCAGTCACCAGGACGACAGGCATAAACAACACACCTGGTGAGTTTTTTGACTTATTGTAGAGGCAGGGTCTTGCTGTATTGCCCAGACTGGTCTCCAACTCCTGGGCTCAGGTGATTCTTTGTTATTATTATTATTGTTTTACTTATTTTTTGAATTGGGTTCTCACTGTGTTGACTAGGTTGGACTGCAGGGGCATGCGGCTTCCGGTCATCGCAACCTCCACCTGCTAGGCTCAGGCGATCCTCCCTTCTTAGCCTCCCAAGTAGTTGGAACCACATGCATACGCCACCACACCCAGCAATTTTTAAAATTTATTGTAGAGTCAAGGTCTTGCCAAGTTGCCAGGCTGGTCTTGAACCCATGGGCACAGGCATTCCTCTCACTTCAGCCTCCTGGAGAGCTGGGATGACAGACTGAAACTCCGTGCCCAGCCAAGGAAGCAAATATTAAGGAAAACAAGATTTGGGGAGATTTTGTGGGATTGCCGGGTGGGGGGACTCACGCCCATCATTCTAGCACTTTGGGAGGCCATGGCGGGAGGATTGCTTGAGGGCAGGAGTTTGAGGCCAGCCTGGGCCACATAGCAAGACCCCATGGCTACAAAAATAAAAATAAAATGAATTAGTCGGGCATGGTCGTGGCGCCTATCGTCCCAGCAACTCGGGAGGCTGAGGAGGGAGAGTCGCCTGATCCCAGGAAGTCAAGGCTGCATAGAGCTGTGATCGTGCTCCTGCCTTCCAGCCTGGGCCACAGTGAGACCCCATCTGTACAAAGCAATTTAAAAAAATCAGCCAGCATTTTGGGAGGTTGAGGCAGGAGTAGCCGCTGAGGCCAGGAATTTGTGACCAGCCTGGACAACATAGCCAGATCCCCAACTCTACAAAAAATATAAATATTAGCTAGGTGAGATGGTGCACTCCTGTCATCCCAGCTACTTGTTAGGCTGAGGTGGGAGAATTGCCTGAGCCCAGGAGGTTGAGGCTGCCATTAGCCATGATCATGCCCCTGCCCTCCAGCCTGGGCCACTCAGTGAGACCCCCTTGAACAAAATAATTTTTAAAAGTTAGCCAGGTATGGGGACTCATGCTTGTCCTCCCAGCATTTTGGAAGGCCGAGACAGGAGGATATCTGGAGGCCAGGGATTTGAGAACAGCCTGACTCATAGCAAGACTCCATTCTACAGTAAATAAGAAAGGTAGCCAGGTGTAGTGGTGGACACTTGTCATCTCAGCTATTCAGGGGCTGAAGTGGTAGGATTGCATGAACCCAGGAGTTCGTGGCTGCAGTGAGCCATGGTCGTGTCCCTGCACTCCAGCCTGGGTCACACAGTGAGATCCCGACACCCACACTCAAAAGATATCAGAGAGGCCAGGTGTGGAGGCTCACAGCTGTCATCCCAGCATTTTGGGAGACCAAGGTGGGAGCATAGCTTGAGGCCAGGAGGTCGAGACCAGCCTGGGCAACAGAGTGACACCCTGTCTGGAAAATAAAAAATAAAAATTAGCAAGGCCTGGAGACACGTGGGTGTAATCCCAGTTGCTTGGGAGGCTGAGGTGGAAAGACCGCTTGAGGCAAGGATGTTAAGATCAGTCAGGTTGTAGAGACCAGCCTGTGCAAAATAGTGAGACCCTGTCTTAAAAAAAAAAAAAATCAGCCAGGTGTGGTGGCACCTGTCGTTGTAGGTATTTGGGAGGCTGAGGCAGGAGGATAGTTCGAGCCCAGCAGATTTAGGTTTTGGTAAGCTGCGATCATGTCCCTGCCCAAAGCCTGGCCCAAATAGTAAGACACCAACTCAAAAAAAATTTAAAAAAAAGAAAAAGAAAAAAGATGTCAAAGAGAAACAACTCTGAAATGGGACTTCTCTATTTTTTAATTTTATATTTTAAATTTATTTTATTATTATTATTTTAGAAGCAGGCTCTCCCTCCATTGCCCAGGTTCGAGTGCAGTGGTATGCTCATAGATCTCTGCAGCCTCCACCTCCTGGCCTCAAGCAACCCTCCTGCATCAGCCTCCCAAGTAGGTGAGATTACAGTTGTGCACCACCATGCCCGGCTAGTTTTCCAAATTTATTGTTGATATGGGGTATTGTTATGTTGCTCAGGCTGGTCTGGAACTCCTGGGATCCAGCAATCCCTCTGCCTCGGCCTTCTAAAGTGCTGGGATGACAGGCAGTAGCCAATATGTCTGGTTAATTATTTTATTTTATTATTTCATTTGGTAGAGACAGGCTATTGCTATGTTGCCCAGGCTAGTGTCCAACTCCTGGCCTCCAGCGAGCCTCCCTCCTCGGATTCCCAAAGTGCTAGAAGGACAGGCGGGAGCCACTTGTCTGGCTAATTATTTGATTTTAATTTAATTTATTTTATTTTACTATTTTATTTTGTAGAGACAGGGTTTGCTATGTTGCCCAGGCTGTCTCAAACTCCTGACCTCCAGCAATGCTCCCGCCTCAGCCTCCCAAAGTGCTGTGATAACTAACAGGAGGGAACCACCAACCCTGGCTAATTATTTTATTTTATTTTACTCTATTTTTTTTTTTTTTTTTGGTATTGACAGGTTTTGCTATGAGACCCAGACTGGTCTGAACTCCTGGCCTCAAGCAATGCTCCCACCCCGGCCTCCCAAAGTACTGGAATAACAGATAGGAACCACTAAGTGGAGCTAATTATTTTATTATGTTTTACTTCATTTTTTAAAAATTAAATTAAATTTAAATTTATTTTGGAGAGACAGGGTTTTGCTACATCGCCCAGATTGGTCTCAAACTCCTGGCCTCCTCTGATCCTCCCGCCTCAACCCTCCAAAGTGCAGGGATGACAGGCAGGAACTACTGAGTCTGGCTAATTTATTTTATTTTATTTTATTTTATTGAGACAAGAGTTTTGTTTTGTGGCCCCAGCTGGTCTTGAACTCCCAGCCCCCAGTGATCCTCTTCCCTGGGCCTTCCAAAGTTCTGGGACCCCACAGGTAGAAGCCACCATGCCCAGCCTGTATTTGTTATTATTATTATAGTAGTGTTTTATTTTCAGAAAAACACTGAAAGCACTCAGGGCTCCTTTACTGCCGGGCACGGGTACTCGGATGATTGACAGCTGCTGGTTACATTGTTGCAACATCAACAGTAACATGGATACATTGTTACCAGCTGAAGCCATTGGTTTTCCTTGGGATTTCCTCTGGGGGTTGGACATTCCGTGGGTCTGAACCAAGGTCCAAGGGCGGGAGGCCACCTTGATGGGGTCACCCTCGAGGGGACTTCCTGGTCTAAAAACCATCTGAGCTCGGCCTGTTCATTGCCCCCCCCCCCAAAAAACCCCCCTCTGACGACCCCTGAAGCTTCACACTCTTCTGAAATGTTCTGCAGTGGAAATCACATAGTATGTAGCCTTTTGGGAGGTTGTGGTGGGAGGATCGCTGGAGGGAGGCCAGGAGTTGGAGACCAGCCTTTGCCACATAGCGAAACCCCCTCTTTACAAACAAAATGTTTTAAAAGATTCACCAGGCGTGGTGGTGCGTGCTTGTAGTTCTAGCTATTTGGGAGGCTGAGGCAGGAGGATTGCTGAAGGCCAGGAGTTTGAGATCACCCTGGGTCACATAGCAAGACCCCGTCTCTATAAAAAAGTTTTATAAAATTCACCAGGCGTGATGGTGCGTGCTTGTAATTCCAGCTATTTGGGAGGCTAACGCGGGCGGATTGCCTGAGCCCAAGAGGTGGAGGCTGTGATGGGCAGTGAGTACTTGCACTCCAGCCTGGTGTGCAAAAAAAAAAAAAAAAAAGATATTAAAAAGAAGAACTCTGAGATGGGACTTGCTTATTTTTGAATGTTTACTAATTTGTTACTATAATAATAGTAATAATAATAATAATAGACCAGGATGGGTTCTAATCCCCCAAGTTTCCTCTATGTCTTTCTATGGAATCACTCCCGTTTTTTCTTCATCTTATGTTTTTTTAACTTACCCTTATTGTTTCAAAAATCAAGTTTTAAGAGTTACCCCCTCATACACAATCATAAAAATAGTTACTATAAAAATACCAGATTTATTATTTCTGATTTCATTCCTCAAACAAACTCTAATTTTCAGAAGAATGTAAAAACAATAAGAATAATTGACACAGGATGACCGTCTTGAGACCCTGAAGGATATCCATGTCCTAATCTCGTGGGGTGCACAGAATAATGTCCCCAATGATGTCCATGTCCTCATCCCGAGTGGTAGACAGATTAATGTCTCCAAACGTCGTCCACATCCTTATACCATGTGGCAGACAGAGTAGTGTCCCCAGAAACGTCCCCGTTCCAATCCCACGGGGTGGTCAGAATCACACCCCTAAGAGTCATCCTCAGAAGACCATGACTTCAAATATTCCGGGTTCCTGAATAAACCCCTTCCTGAATTTTTTTTTTTTTTTTTTTTTTTTGAGAGGCAGGGTCTTTGTCCAGGCTGGCTCCAAATTCCTGGCCTCCATTGATCCTCCCTCCTCGGCCTCCCAAAGCACCGAGGTCACTGGTGTGAGCCTTTTTTTTCCCGAATTTGTTTTTCCTAATCTCACCTTTGGGGTGGTGCCTGTCAACCCAGCTACTTGGGAGACTGAGACAGGAGGATCATCTGAGCCCAGGAGGTGGAGGCTGTGGTGAGCCTTGATCATGCCGCTGCCCTTCAGCCAGGGCCACACAGTGAGACCCCATTTGTTCAAAACAATTTTTAAAAATTAGCCAACATTTTGGAAGGCTGAGGCAGGAGGTTCGCTTGAGGCCAGTAATTTGACACCAGACTGGACAACATAGCAAGACCCCCATCACTACAAAAAATACAAAAAATGTTATTCCTAATCTCGTCCTTAGGGAAACCCCCCTGGGGGGACCAATTTCTCCTACAAAATCTTTTTATTTTGTGTTTTGATTTGGGGTCTTTCGGTGTAGCCTAGGCTGGAGGGCAGGCGCATGATCACAGCTCACGGCAGCCTCAACCTCTGGGGCTCAGGCGATCCTCCTGCCTCAGCCTCCTGAGTTGTTGGGATGACAGACGCCATCACTACGCCCAAAAAATTATTTTTATTTTTATTTTTGTAGACATGGTGTCTTGCTATGGTGCCCAGGCTGACCTCAAACTCAGCTCGTCCCTGGGTCCCCTTTTCTCTCTCAGCTTGTCCCTGGTCCCTGGGCTGCCGCATGTGGCTCCTGATGACGGCACTCTTCCTCTCCACATTTCTGGACTCCATGTTTCTCCTGACCACGGAACAGCCAGCCTGACCCCTTTCTGGGACCCTCTTGTATACCCAGGTGTCCCATCTTCTGTCTTTCCTGGGCGGCATCGAATAAAGAGGAATTGTCTCAGGCCTCCCATCCAGCCTCTAACATACTTTGTGGCGAGACAAAGACTTCCTCTACGGTTTTTTGTTTTTTGAGTTCGGGTCTCACTGCGTTGTCCAGGCGGGAGCACAGGGGCATACTGTTCACGGCCACTGCAGCCTCCACCTGCTAGGCTCAGAGATCCTCCCGCCTCAGCCTTCCCAGTAACTAGGACGACAGGCATAACCACCATGCCTGGTGAATTTTTTGATTTATTGTAGAGGCCAGGTCTTGCTTATTGCCCAGGTTGGTCTCCAACTCCTGTGCTCAGGCGATTATTCTATTATTATTTTACTTATTTTTTGAGTTGGGGGTCTCACTGTGTTGCCCAGGCTGGAGTGCAGGGGAACACTGCTCATGGCTCACCACAACCTCCAACTCCTGGGCTTAGGCGATCCTCCCACCTCAGCCTCCTGAGTAACTGGGATGACAGGAACCACCATGCCTGGCTAACTTTTTGATTTTCTTTTTTTTAAAGATGGGGTCTTGCTACGTTGTCCAGGCTAGTCCCTAACTCCTGGCCTCAAGACATCCTCCTGCCTCGGCATCCCAAGTAGCTGGGACTGCAGGAGCCATAATGCCCAGCTAATTTATTTGTATTTTTTTGTAGAAACGAGGTCTCGCCAGGTTGCCCATGCTGGCCTCAAGCTCCTGGCCTCCAGCGATCCTCCCATCTTGGCCTCCTGAGTAGCTGGGATGACAGACACCACCATGCCCGGCTAATCGTTTGATTCATTGTAGAGGCAGGGTCTTGCTGTATTGCCCAGGCTGGTCTCGAACTTCTGGCCTCCAGTCATCCTCCCATCTCAGCCTCCCAAAGTGCTGGGATGACAGGCGTGAGCACCATGCCCCATCAGCCTCAATTGTTGGAATATTTATTATTTTTTCTCTTCTGCCTATGAGTTAAAGAATTTCCCACTGAGGCTGGGCATAGAGTCTCAGGTCTGTGATCTCAGTGTTTTGGGAGGCCAAGATGGGAGGATGGCTGGAGGCCAGGAGTTTGAGACCAGCCTGTGCAACATAGCAAGACTCTGTCTCTACAAAAAATAATAATAAATAAAAAATTAGCCAGGTGGGGTGGCTCATGCCTATAATTTCAGCGCTTTGGGAGACCGAGGCAGGAGGATTACTGGAGACCAGGAGTTTGACACCAGCCTGGGCAACATAGCAAGACCCCATCTCTACAAAAATAAAAAATAAGTCAGGCACGATGGCACCTGTTGTCCCAGGGTCTCAGGAGGTCGAGGTAGGAGGATCACCTGAGTCTAGGAGGTCAAGGCTGCAGCGAACCGTGATCGCACCCATGCTCTCCAGCCAGGCCCACATAGCAAGACCCTGACTCAAAGAATACAAATCAAGAATAAAAATATTGATTGATTCATGAATAAAACAATCAATATTATTGTTTTTGCCTGCTTTATCAAAGATTCACTGGTTGTAGGTATTTGGGTTTATTTCTGGATTCTCTCTTCTGTTCATTTGTCCTCATGTCTGCTCTTGTACCAGTCCCGTGCTGTAAAATAATTTGAAGCCAGGTGATGTGATGCCTCCAGCTTTGTTCTTTTGCTTAGGATTTTTTTTGACTATTCTGGCTCTTTTTGATTCCACATGAATTTTAGGATTGTTTTATCTGATTCTCTGAAGCACAATGTTGGTAGTTTGATAGGGATTACATTGAATTTGTAGATTATTTTGGGTAATATGGGCATTTTAACAACGTTGATTTTTCCAATTCATGAGGGTGGAATTTTTCTCCATTTGTTTGTGCCCTCTAAAATTTGTTTCATCAGAGTTTGGTCAGTTTCCTTGTAGAGATCTTTCAGCTCCTTGGTTAAATATATCCCTAGGAATTTTAGTTTTTTGGCTGCTATTGTAATTGGAATTGAGTTCTTGGTTTCTCAGCTTGGTTGCTATTGGTATATAGTAGTGCTACTGATTTATGTGTGTTAACTTTTGTATCCTGAAACTTTACAAAATGTATGATCAAATCCAGGAGTCTTTTGGAGGAGTCTTTAGGATTCTCCAGGTGTAAGACCATATCATCAGCATAGAGAGATCGTCCGATTTCTTCTTTTCCAATATGGATGCCCTTTATTGCTCTGGATAGGACTTCCAGGACTATGTTGAATAGTAGTGGTGAAAAGTGGACATCCTCGCCTCCTTCCAGTTCTGAGGAGGGAAGCACATTCAACTTTTCTTTGTTCAAGATGAACTTGTCTGTGAGGTTGCTGTATATGGTTATTATTGTTTTTGAGGAATGTTCTGTCTATGCCTATTTTGCCGAGAATTTTTATCACGGAGGGATGCTGGGTTGTATCAAATGCATTTACTACATCTATTGAAATGATCATATAATTTTTGCTTTTAATTCTGTTTATATAGTGCATCACATTTATTGACTTGCGTATTTTGTGACACCCTTGCATCTCTGGGATAAAACCTACTTGGTTGTGGAGTATTTTTTTTAAATGTGTTGTTGGATTTGGTTGGCTAACATTTTTTGAGAATCTTTGCATCTATGTTCATAAGAGATATTGGTCTATAGTTTTCTTTCGTTGATTTTTTTTCTGGCTTTGGTATCATAGTGTTAGTGGTCTTGGAGAATGAATTAGGAAGAATTCCCTTCTCTTCAATCTTTTGTAATAGCTTCAGTAAAATTGCTGCCAGTTCTTCTTTGAAGGTCTGGTAGAATTCAGCTGTGAGTCCATTAGGTCCTGGACATTTGTTGGTAGACTTCTAATTACTGTTTCAATCTTACTACTCATTATTGGTGTGTTCAAGGTTTCTACATCTTCCTGATTCAAGGTTGGAGAGTTGTGTTTCCAAGAATGTATCCATTTCCCCTAGATTGTTTAGTTTGTTTGCAGAGGTGTTCTTATTAGTCTCAGATAATCTTTTTAGTTTCCATCATATCCTGTGTAATGTCTCCATTTTCATTTCTGATTGAGCTAATTTGAGTCTTCTCTCTTCATTTCTTATATAATCTAGTTAGCGGTCTCTCAATTTTATTTATCTTTTCAAAGAACCAACTTTTTGGCTAGTGATCCTTTGTATTTTTTTAAAATTTCCATTCCATTTCATTCTGCTTGGGTTTTCATTTTTTTTTTTTTTCTTCTTCTGGCTTTCAGTTTGGTTTGTTCATGTCTTTCGAGTTCCTTGAGGTATAATGTTAGCTTGTTGATATGTGATCCTTTAGTCATTAATGTAGACTCTAAGCACTATAAATTTTTCTCTCAGCACAGCTTTGGATATGTCCCATAGATTTTGATAACTTGTTTCGTTGTTGTCATTTGTTCAAAGAATTTTTAGATTTCTATCTTGATTTTATTGTTGATCCATCACTCAGGAGCAGATTATTTGCTATTTTTGTTTGGTTTTGTGAGTTATTCTAGGAGTTAATTTCTCATTTTATTCGACTGTGGTCTGAGAAGGTGCTTGATATGATTTTTGACTTTTTGAATTTATTGAGACTTGATTTGTGGCCAATCATATAGTCTATCTTGGAGAACCTTTCATGTGCTGATGAGAAAAGTGTATGCCCTGTAGTTTTGGGATGGAAAGTTCTATGTCTGTTAGTTCCATTTGCTCTAGAGTCTGGTTTAACGCCAATGTTTCTTATTGAGTTTCCGCCTTCATGATGTATCATGTGTCAGTGGAGTGTTGAAGTCTCCTACTATTATTGTATTGTTGTCCATCTTTTTCTAGGTCTTATAGAATTTGTTTTATAAAGCTGGGGGCTCTGATGTTAGGCACAGGGAGACAGTCCACAGAATGGGAAAAAATATTTGCCAACTGTGTATCTGACAAAGGCTAACATCTAGGATCTACAAGGAACTCAAATGCACTGAAAGGAAAAAACAAATAGCCCCTTTAAAAGGGGGCAAAAGACATGAATAGACACTTCTCAAAAGAAGATATACAGGCAGCCAACAGACACATGAAAAAGTACTCAGCCTCACTCATCATCAGAGAAATGCAAATCAAAACCACACTGAGATACCACCTAACCCCTGTAAGAATGACAATCATTAATAAAATAAACAACAGCAGATGCTGGCGAGGATGTGGAGAAAAAGGAACGCTTCTACACTGCTGGTGGGAATGCAAACTAGTACAACCCTTTGGAAGATAGTGTGGCAATTTCTGAAAGAATTAGGAATTGACTTTCCATATGACCCAGCAATTTACCTATTGGGTATATGCCCGGAGGAACTCAAATTATTATACAAAAAAGATACCTGCACACGTATGTTTGTTGCAGTTCTATTGACAATAGCAAAAACATGGAACCAGCCATGTTGCCCATCAAAGCTGGACTGGATTAAAAAAATATGGTACATATACACAATGGAATATTATGCAGCCATAAAGAACAACAAGTATATGGACTTTGCAGCAACCTGGATGGATTTGGAGTTGATCATACTCAGTGATTTATCACAGAAACAAAGAACCGAGTTCCATATGTTCTCATAAGTGGACGTTGAACAGTTGTAATGGTATAAGAAGGTGATTGGCAGTAGTGGGAAACTGTCAGGGGAGGGAGGGTGGGGTTGGCATTTGAGGAAACTGCTAGGGGAGGGAGGGGCATACCTCATCAGCAAGGGTACCTGCATGATCAATGTTTATATATCTAATCCTGAATGGTACCCCACATCTTGATAATAAAAATTTTAAAAAACATTAAAAATAATAAGGAACTTGAACAACACAATAGCAAGAAAACAAATTACTCCTTTAAAAAATGGGGAAAGACTCTGAAAAGATGTTTCTCAAAAGATGACATGCAAATGGCCAACAAGGATATGAAGAAAATTGCTCCGTATCACTAACTATCAGGGAAAAGCAAATTAAAACCACATTGAGATACCTCCTCACACCTGTTAGGATGACTGTTATCAAAAAGATAAAAGATGAGTGTTGGCAAGGATGTGGAGAAAAGGGAATACTTTAATACTGTTGGTAGGAATTTAAATTAGTACAGTCACTATGGAAAACAGTATGGAAGCTCCTCATGAAATGGAAATTAGAACTACCATGTGATTCAGAAATTTCTTTCTAGGTATATATCCAAAGGAAATGAAAACAGTATGTTGAAGAGGTAGCTGCACTCTGACATTTACTGCAACATTATATATAATAGCCAAGGTGTGAAACCAACCTAAGTGCCCATCAGTGGATGAACAGATTATATATATATATACATATATATATATATATAATATAATACTGTCATTTGAGACAGTATGGATGAACCTGGAGAACATTATGCTAAATAAAATGAACCAGACATAGAAAGGCAGATACTGCCTGATCTCACTTATTTGTGGAATCTCAAAAAGTCAAATTTATAAAAGCCAAAATTAGAATGGTGATTACCAGGGCTGGGGAAAAGTGGGGAGTTGTGAAGACATTGGTAATAGAATACAAAATTCAGTTAAACAGGAAGAATGGATTCAGAAAATGTATTGATACAACAAGGTGACCATAGTTAAAAACAATGTATTGTATATTTGAAAATGCAAGAGAGAAGGTTTTAACAGTGAGGTAATGCATATATTTATATGAATTTTTATTTTTTTATTTTTTAATCAGTATTTTTTATTATGATTTTGTGGAGTACAGTTAAGGGTTAGGTGTACAATTACATTTCATTCAGGCACCCTGTTGATAAGAAGTGTTTCCCCATCCCCAGACAGATATTAATGCATATATTAATTAGCTTGATTTAGTCATTTTACAATGTATCAAATGTTAAAACATCACGTTGTACACTATAAATATATGTAATTTTTATTTCTTCATTACATTAAAATGAACAACCTTAAATAAAAGTGCTCTGACTCTAAAATTAAGCAATGTTTGTTTTTTGATAGATAAAAACTGACATCAAAAATAAAGGAATGAACTGTATATTATTTTATGCTTTGTCAATGATCAGTTGGTTGTAATTATTTGGGTTTATTTCTGGCTTCTCTATTCTGTTCCATTAGTCTACATGTCATCTCTTATACCAGTACCATGCTGCTTTGGGTACTAAAACCTTGGAGTATAATTTGAAATCAGGTAACGTGATGTCTCCTGCTTTGTTAATTTTGAAGGATTGCTTTGGCTATTCTGGCTCTTTTCTGGTTCCTTATGAATTTTAGAATTGTTATTTGTCTAATTCTGTGACAAATGAACATAGTTTGGTCAGGGTTGTGTTGAATCTGTAGATTTCTTGGGTAATATGGTCACTTTAACAATGCTGATTCTTCCAGTCCATGAGCATGGGATTAAGGAAATTGGTATGAAGATTTCTCAAAGAATGAAAAGTAGAGCTACCATCTGATTCAGCAGTCCTACTACTTGCTGTCTACCCAAAGGAACAGAGATTGTTTTACAAAATGACACCTGCACTCCTATATTTATTGTAGCACAATTTGCACTTGCAAAGATGTGGAATCAACCTAAATACCAATCAGTTGATCAATGGATAATGAAAATGTGATAGATGTATATATACAAACCATGGAATACTATTCAGACATAAAAGGTAATGAAATAGTGTCTGTTTCAGCAATTTGGATGGAATTGGAGCCCATCACCCTAAGTGAAGTAATGCAGCAACAGAAAAACTAATGCCACATGTTCTCACTTATAAGTGAAAGCTCAACAAAGAATTTGCAAAGACATAGAGAATGGTATCCTGGACACTGATGACTCAGAAGGCAAAGGATGGGTTGGGGTTTAGGGATAAAAAAAATCTTATATCGAGTACAATACACACAGGTGGGGGTGGAAGGTACACTTAAAGTCCACCTTTCTTCGCCACTATACAGTGCATCCATGTAATCAAAAATTATTTTTACTCTCTAAAGTCATTAAAATAAATGTTTTTAAAAAAATGATTCTAGGGGTCTCAGATGCAGAGGTTTGAAACACCTTTGTAATGCCTCCCTCAAACTGTTATGCTGATTATCGATAATGAATAAAGAAGAACCTACTATGTTCTATTTAAAAAAACCCAAATAATAAAAACGGAAAATATGCTGAAACTTCCTTAGTTCTTTTCCCTACTTTCTTCTCTTTTGTGTAGTCTTCCATTTTCCTTTTCTACTTCCCTCCCTTTTACTTCTTTGCTTTCATTTCTCCTTTCCTTCTTTCAGTATTGAAGATGACATTTAACATGTTAACAACTATTAATATTTATTCATAGCAACATATATTTTGTTTTGTACTTAATGTATCTTTTAAATTTCTTTAGAAAAAATAAATTTAAAAAAGTATTATCTTTGCCTCCTTTACAGTGAAATCACTGCAACATTGTTGCTATCTTGAGCGATCCACTTTATTACATACTTGGAGAACTCCACCATTTTGCTAATTTCGAATGTAAAATTTTTAGTTAAATTAAAGTATTTTCAATAAGTCAACCCCAATGTATTTAGCCCTCTTCTGACAGTCAACTTTGCATAAAACTTATCCCAGAGTGGGGACCTATCATGGAAGTACACAAGATCAGAGTCTAAAATAAATAACATCTATCATATCTCTCTACCTAATAACATAGTAAGTGATAAAGCTATGAATAAGTTAAAAATTTTTTCTTAGAAATTATTTATGCACTCCCAATAGAAGCTTTCTGTGTGGATCCAGCTGTTCTAAAACAAACTTAAGTTTCTCAAAAAAGTAAGGATAATAGTGGTTTATTCATCTCAGGTAACCTAAACTCAACTTATTTTTAGCTTATTAACTTTATTTAATGGGCCTTGTTTTTAACTTTCTAGTAGACTACTCATTATACTATTGTGGGGTAGTTAGAAACATGCAGGCAGGTAATTGCAGCTAATCAAAACGCATGCCCTTGAAACCATCTAGTTAATATAAAGATAGAGAAGGATATTAGGGAGACAGAGTGAAAAACTGTGATAAAAGGTATTTTCACAGGTTTTTTGTATGTTTGTTTTTTTCTCAAATAGAGTCCTGCTCTCATCATCATCCAATGCTAGTGCATTAGAGGACACATTTGTTAAATTGTCTATGTCCTCATAATGCAATTTGGCATGAATAAATAATACAGAAATGTTCTTAAACCTGCTACCACTAGAGCAGATGGTCCCTAAAATGATTTACCTCCATTCCAGCCTTTTTGGTCCCGCTGGGCCTTCTTCCTTCATAGAGTCCTTTGTGCTGTTTGGCTAATACTTCCTATCAAATGGGGCTAGCTCAGCATGGGGAATTTTGAATCCACTCCTCACTACCACCAAATACTTATGATTAAATTCAATGTAAAATGAAATTATCTTCTTACATGCAGTAATATTTTCTATCTACAGTAACAAAATACTGAGTCTTGTACATACTATATAGATTGTAGACAAGATAATGGTTGGCATGTTTTGCATCCAGGAACTGCACAACATCCTAAAAAAGACAGACATACATCTTACATAGCCACATGACACTTACATAAGCCATTTCCTAGGAGTAACCTAAAATGGTTATTACTTCTATACACTTGTCTGTCAATGCCATCTTCTAGGGGAGATTAAGGGAGTATGAGGTGTGTAAATTCCAAGTTATGTCTAATCTACCATGCTTTTCAAATAGTTCATAAAACATGTTTGGCTACGAGATTAGCATCTACTGTAAATCACAATGTTTAAAGGTACTAGAAAAGGAAATGAGCTAGCTAACTGGTTGTAAGCAAATTTGTTCTGAATTATTAATTGATAATGGATTTCTTATTTAATATTCATTGGTTCTTTTAAAAATCTAATTTTTGAAATCTAGATATTATGGTTTACCTAAGCACTGTGTGAATAAATAATTAAATCACTGCAAAAAAAATATATACTATAATTGCATGTGTGTGTGATAAAGACAAACATCAAATTTTAGATTAACAGTAGCAATATGAAGAGTTTTGTGACTCATTTATGTTTTCTTATTTTCTAAAATAAGCATATACATGTACTTGTGTGTATTATATATATGGTGTGTGTGTGTGTATATAACTTTTAAAGTGACAAATATCATTATTTAAATGTCATTATTTAAAATGTAGTTAATGCCACCATACTGATCCAACAATATTTGCAGGAAATGTATCCATTTGAAACAGACATATGCACGCATGCACGCACAGACACACACACACACACACATACACACACACACACACATGTATCTGTGTGCAACAACAAAAGTGAGTGTCACAAAATTTCAAAAGGTGATTCGTATAGTACCCTCAAAGCAATGTTTACTGGCTCAACCTTGAGAGAAAGAAAATTAAGGTAGCAAAGTGATCATTTTGTTCCTCTCAGGAGGAAATAAGTCAAAAGGATCAGCAATCTGATCTGCACAGAATAGGTGGAAGAGTATAAAGTATCTAATGTACTTCAAAATTCATGTACTCTCTTGTATAAAATCTATGTGGATTTAGAAATCTAATATAAAAAACTACAATATCACTAAGAAATTTAAGTGAATATTACTCAATTCTTTGGATGAGGAACTAAGTGTTAAGCAATAAAAAATCAATAGCTTTGCGTTTGGCATCATAAATTTTGAAATTTCTGTTTTAAAATGTCATAATAAACAGGGGGAAAGATTTTTCAATAAAATTGAATGGATACTATGCCTAGTATAACAACTTAATAACTCACAAACACCAACTTAAATAGCAGCCCCTTACCCTATAGATAGATGAGCCCAAAACATAAATAATCCATAAAAGAGAAAATCCAATCGAGTAGCAACATACATAGATAAATATTCAGGCTTCACCAATAAAGAAGCCAAAACAACAACATGCCATTTGAACTCAGGAAATCAGCCCTTTTCTTTTTACTGAGAAAATCCAATGCTGGCAAATATGGTATGAAAATAAAACTTTTTGTTTCTTTATTAATAATACAATAATACTATTGCCCTTGGATTTGGCAAAATATGTTAAGCAGTCTAAAAATATTCTTACTCTTAGGGTAATTTCACTCTGAAGAATCTACCCAGAAAAAGCGTTATGCTCAATGATATTTGTCACTGTGTTATTGGTTATAATGACACCTAAATGTCCAATATTAGTGGTTAATTACACACTAATGAAAGAATAGGAAACCATTAGAATACTGTCCTGTTCTTCATTCTCTCAATGAGCAAATATTTCACAGCAGTAAATTTATGTGCAGAGGAACAGTCAGTATTTGCTTTTTATTGAAAATGAATATACCTACAGGATTGAGTTTCAAGGATTATTTAAAATTAATTTTTTATATTAATTGATTTATAATTAATTAGTTTTAAAAAATAAAATTTGGAAGCTTTCTTGAGAGTATCACATTTAGTTTGCACATGTGCAAGATGGCTTATTGCCTTTTTGATAGCTCTAGCAATTCTCATATTTTAGTCATAGTTTCAATATTTAAGCATGTGAATTATAGAATTTCATGCTGGTTTCCAGATTTCCATGTTTGACGATGTACAATGGAACTTTAACTCTCTCATATACACACACATCTGCATAATCTATCTATCTATCTATCTATCTATCTATATATATATATATATATATTTTGAGTTGGAGTCTCACTCTGTCGCCCAGTGCAGTGGCCGCTCCCGGCCACCGCAGCCTCGACCTGCTGGGCTCCGGTGATCCTTCCACCTCAGCCTTTCAAGTAGCTGGAACTACGGGTGTGCGCCACCATGCCCAGCTAATTTTTGATTTATTATAGAGATGAAGTCTCGCCAAGGTGCCCAGGCAGG
>NW_007155992.1:12790-24113 GCF_000164805.1 Carlito syrichta | reverse complement strand
CAAAGGCGTGGGATTACAGGCTGAGCCACCGAGCCCGGCTTATATTATTTATATTTGTAAATGTCTAATACGTAATTATACATTATATGTGGATTATATATAACATATATGGTATGTATTCCAGATAAATAAGTATTCTAAGAGTGCGAATGTTATATTTTTCTGTTTCTAGAAGAGAGAAATGCAGTGGATACTTTTCCTTTTGGTAATAACCGAGTTCACCTCTTTCAGAAGATTTCTTTTCTGAATAATTCAAAATATGTCCCTTGTAGAATCTCAGAAATTTTAAGCCTTTTGAAATATCAGGTTAAACATATTCTGAGAACTCTGTTCATACTCAGACTCTTGTTAACTTCCAAGGTGCCAGAGAAAAAAATACTTCATGATTTAGAAGTAAATGTGCTTTATCTCAGAAATTGTGTACAAAGATAGCTTACTATTTTTAGAATGATTCCTTATGAAGCTGACATGAGGCCATCTAGAACTGAGCATGTTCTTTGATGGCTTGCTTGCTTTTCTGAGCATTATGTAAAGTCACGTGCCGCTCACCCTCCTTTCTCCCTCCCTCACTCCCCTACAGTGCCCAGCAAATGCCAATCGCTTCCTTGTGTTACTGTGACTAGTGATCAGGGCCCACTTATGAGTGGGAACACATGGTATTCAGTTTGTTTCTATGATAGTTCACTTAGGATGATGGTCTTCAACTTATCTAAGTTGCTGCAAAGACCATGATTTTGTTCTTTATGATTAAGTAATACTAAATCATGCATATGTACCACATTTTCTATATCCAGTCCACTTTTGGTGGACGGCATGATTGCTTTCATGTTTTTGTTATTGTGAATAGTGTAGCAATTAATATGCATGTGCAGGTGTCCTTTTGGTAGAGTGATTTATGTTCCTTCAGGTATATTCCTGAAAGAGGGATTGCTGGATTGTATGGAAGATCAATTTTTAGTTCTTTTAAGAATTGCCGCCACACTGCTTTCTACAGAGGATTAATTAGCATTCCCTTTTCTCCTTAACTGTGCCAGCATCTGTTGTTTTTTGCATTATTAATGATAGTCATTCTTATCTGGAGTTAAATGGTATCTCATTGTTGTTTTGATTTGCATTTCTCTGATGATTAGTGAGGCTGAGCATTTTTTCACATATCTATTGGCTGCTCAAATCATTCCACAAAATCATTCCACAAAAAAGATACCTGCACACGTATGTTTTCTGCAGCTCTATTTACAATAGCAAAAACATGGAACCAACCATGCTGCTCACTGAAGCTGTACTAGATTTAAAAAAATTGTGGTACATATACACAGTGGAGTATCATGCAGCCATAAGAAGGATAAACATAGGGACTTCACAGCTACTCGAATGGATTTAGAGTTAGTTATGCTCAGTAATGTATCACAGAAACAAAGAACAGAGTATCATATGTTCTCACTCATGAGCAGGCCTTGAACAATTATCATAATACTGTAAGAAAGGAATTGGCGGTAGTGGGAAACTGTCAGGGGAGAAGGGTGGGAGTGGCAGTTGAGGGAAACTGTTGGGGGAGGAGGGTGGGAGTGGCAGTTGAGGGAAACTGCCAGGAGAGAGCTGGGTGGGAGTGACAGCAGAGGAAAACTGTCAGGGGAGGGAGGCATACAGCTCATCAGCAAGGGTACCAGCATAATCAATGCTTGTATACCTAACCCTAAATGGTAACCCATATCTTTATAATACATACAAAGTAAGAAAAAAAAATTAGAAAATCAGTAATCTGATTTTGTTAGATGACATTTCAGGGATTTCATTGTGGTTAGGTTCCATTGTGGATGAATTGGAGTCCCCCTTTGGGGGGACACTGTTTTTTAAAACTTACAGAGTTGTTGATCTGATTCTTCCTCATCTGGATGAGCTATAGTGGCTAACCTGTATAATTTCCTTTGCTATAGACTGTGTAAGCAGGTTTTCTCGGGTGTTGGTTGTAATCGTGATTTAGTGGGGACTTGGGCTGGCTCACTACTTCCTGTGAGGCCAGAGTGGTGGGAGTCTCAGGACGCTTAACTTGCTTCTCAGTGGTGTGTGCTGGTGTCAGCGAATTGCCTGTTGTGATGTGTTGTGCTGCCTCCAGGTCAGCAGGTGGTGCCTGTAAAAACTGGTGACCCTCAGTGTGGATGTGCTTGATCCCTGTTTAGGGGAAGAAGCGTTTGTTGTCTCAGGAGTGAGCTCATCTAAAGAGGGCACTGCATTCCCAGTTCAGCCCTAGTGAGGGGAGAAACCAGATGGGTGGGGCTGAACTGGGCAGGCCCACCTATGGGTCTACCAATGTTAGGCACGTGAATCTGCTCTCAAGCTGAGTGTGGTGGGCAGCCTCTGAGTGCCCAGAGGTGTGTTTTGGCAAGATCTTAGGAGACTTCTGCCACCTCAAGTTCTCTGCTCAGGAAGGGGAGAGTGGCTTACGCTCCTGATCCAGGAGAGTGAGAGCTCCAGGAACCTGGGGATATGTCTGGGTATTGAGCAGAGAGAGCAACACAGCACCAAGGACTCTACCCCTGGGGGCAGGGGTGGCTCAGGCCATCACTCCAGGTTCTTAGGTGTGTTAGGGCATGAAGCACAAGATGTCTTGTTGGGTGTGGTTAGATACCCCGGAAGGGTATGGTGGCTAAGGCTACTAATTCTGGCATATAAAAATGGGGGCCACCTGATCATTGTCACTCCCTCAACAGACTTGAGAGGCAGGCTTTGGGGCCTTGCAATGACATGCACTTTTGCGGGGGTCCTGTTCCCGCTGGGTGTGGGAAATTCCTGAAGGAGAGATGGACTAGGCGAAAGACAAAAATAATATACTTGAACACCTGCTTGCAGGACAGATGTCATTTAATGTTAATTAACAGAAAGCTTTTATACCATTCGTAAAGGGGCAAGACAAAGAAAATTCCTTCACGTACATATCCTCTCAAAGTTATCACCATCTAGTGGTCTTAGAAGCAACAAATTGAGTCAAGAACACTATCTGCTAAATGATAGTTTTAGACCAAAGTCCCGAATTACAGTCCTTGAAATGTCTCAAGAAATTCTCCATGTAGCAGGAGTTTTCTCTCTGGGGCTTCTATGACCTTCAAACCTTCATAATCGCCTTACTTGTCCAGGTGTCTTCGTTACTTTTCTCTTATCCTGCAGTGTGTATTTCTAAAGAAAACTTAAAAGAAGCTTTTACAGTAATCTTATCTGGAAGTCAAAATCATCACTATTATGAATGTCCTTATAGATGGAAAGCAATACATAAAAATTTAATTTACATATAGTCAGACCCCTTATTCAGAGGAAAAAAAAAGCTTTCAAGATGGAGGTTGACTTTAAAAAGTTCACCCACACTCAGGATAACATAAAATTATCCAACACAGTGACTATTAAACTGTCATGATGTTACCAAGACTCAGTTGGGTCTAGCCATATGCCATGTACTTGTCTTGGCTTCAGTTTGAGGCTCTCCCTGTGGTTGAAATTCATTTATTATTGTAAATACCAGAGAAAATTTAAAAGTTCTGGGCAACAGTGATGGGTGGTTTCTGGCCCTCCTGACTCAGAAAACCTGAGATCTACAAAACAGTGATCCCATTTTTTGAACTTCTAGGAAGAGAAGCGGTCTCTCAGGGATTCTTGGAACTCAGAATAACTACTACGACTTAATCCTTTCTCAAGTTAACTCAAATGGAGTCAGCTGGAAATCCATTTGTTCCTGTCCTGCAAACAAGTAGCCCTAATTTGAGATGACATGGAGATTTTTCATTTCCAGGTCTAAACTACAAATATGTCATGTTATCACAGTGGCATATGTCCTTATTGAGGAAAAAGACACTTCAGAAAGCATGGCTTGTGTAATGCAAATCAATAAATTAAAGTATCACTAAAATAAAAGTAGAATGTTAATATGAGTAAATCAACAGTCAAGCCTAACAAGCCTGTGATGCATGCGAGTTCCAGGTGAAATCCATCCTTCTCATGTCTTGTTTTGCTTTCTGACACCTGAGAGTTTTAAACAATCATTAATGTGTAGAAAACAACCCACATAAAAATTGAACAAAAAAGCTTTTCGCAATATCAATATCAACCACTCGCCATTGTCCCAAAACACAAAACAGTTTTTCTGAATCAAAAATATGTTTTGTCCACTTACCAGTCTTCGAAAATATCTTATTTGGTGAGCCAGTCGAACAACTCTTATCATGATCGTGAAGCGAAGGCATTGAAATAATCTGTAAAGACTAACAATAAATTTACAAGATCCATTTTTACTTAGAAACAGAGAATTTTATCAACATAGACTGAGTGTAGATTGGTGGTTGCTAACTAGGGGTAATGATCCTCTTTCCCCCACCCAGCCACAAGGTGATATTTGGTAATGTATGGAGGCATATTTGGTTGTCCCAAGTGTGTGTGGGAGAAGGAGGGGTGCTAGTTACATCTAGTAAATAGAGGCCAGGAATTCACCTAGCTAGTTGTGCTATACATACAACTGCTCCCACCCCCCTGTGAAAATAGTTATGTGGTTTAAAATGTCGATAATGCTGAGGATGAGAAATTTGGGTCTAGAGAAACCATAACACAATAGATTCTTCAAATTTGTGAATTCGACTTTTGTGATTCCACACCAGCATCTTCAACTTTTTCCCATCAAAATTAACATTTCCCATTCACCTTTACTACTCCCATCAGTAACAGAGGTTGACTACAGCTTCTCATCCATATGCAGACAACAGATTGAGATACTTCCCAAGCATGCCAGCTGCTGCCTCTTCTACCTTCAGAAGCACCAGAGCAGAGAACTGATGGTTTAAAGTAGCGCTTCTCTAACTTGAGCAGGCATCAGTCAGAGTCATCAGAAAAGGCTGGGTTCACTACAGACTGCTGGGTCCAAGTGATACTGATTCAGTGGGGTTAGGGGGTAGTCTAGGGTGTTTTTCTGTCTTCACTTCTAGAAAGCTCTCAAGTAATGCCAGAGTTGCTGGTCAGAGGACCACACAGACTCAGATTATTTCCAAGGCATTCCAGAAGCCTGTCACATAATGTGCTTAGTTGGGGCCTGAATTGTCATTCAGGGAAACTAAGGTACAGAAAGAAGCCAGCCATTTGACCCATGAAGCAGCTTAGGAAGCTACCCAACATCTACATCTCAGTATGCATTTGGTCTTCAATTTTCCTTATTGTCACATTAAAAATAAGAAAATGGGGGAAAAAAGAGAGCCATCAGGCCTTCGTATACTTTGTAGTTTTCTTATCCTGAGCAGTATTAAATTTGCCTCAGCTTTCTTCATTTCTACCAAACTACGCTGCAAAACTCTACTTCTGTGTTGCTGTTCCTGTCCCTGCCTAAGTTTCTGTTCTGTTTGCTCCTTTGTAGAGAATCCTGCTTAGGGTCACTCAAATTTGACACATGTTCCGATTGATATTGTCTTGGCTGTAGGAAAAACCTGGATGGAATTTCACGTGTAAGGGATTTGTAGTTGACGCACAAATATAAAATTGAAGGGGAATTTCAAACCATAGAGAAGTTAAAGTAGTAGTATAAGAGAAAAAGTCCCCAGTTTCTTCTTTGGGAACTCTATCTTCTTTACTCAATTTATGGCACTTACTGTGTAAACCCTTCACTAGTCTCTAAATGCCACAATCTTTTAGTTTTAAAGTATGTGGAAATTTATCTAAACACTTCAGTTATAAGCAATGTATTTTCATAGATTGAGAACATTCTAAGGTAAAAAGATTATGCAGAATAAAAGCCACAGGAAATACAAAAGAAATACAAATAACTTCAAGAGATGTAAATCTTACCTTTCATAACTTGGGGCATCTTTATGAAACTCTAACTCATACCATATGTAAAGGGCATTAACTGGCAGAGACATCCCAATAATTATGGCATCTAGAGTATTAAGGGGCACTGAAAAGTATAGCTGTGCCCTGTAATATAAAATAAAATAAATAAGTTCTTCCTGTGAAAAAAGAGAGGACTATTTCAGATCACAAATTATTTGACTCATCCCAATGACAAGTTCTACTTTAATGAAACATTAACAATGCATTTTTAAGCTGGGACTAAGGGAAAAATATATTTAGGGAAATTGTACAACCAGTAAATTTGTATTCATTTGATATGTGTCTATGACAAGGGCATTGATTTGGGAATTTAAGTCAGCGAATTGTCTGTTGTGATGTGTTGTGCTGCCTCAGGTCAGCAGGTGGCGCCTGTAATAGATATAACCAAACCATTGAACAAGAGGCAAGTCTTACCTTCATGCAGTGGGAGGAGAAAAGTGGGCAGACTTATTGGGCAATGGAAGTGGAATATAGAGATGATAGGCTTCGAGCAGCTGGGCCATGAGGAGTGTATGAGAGGAGTTCACAAGAAGAAGAGGAGTTCCTGTTTGGGCTTTCAAACTCACCACTGGTTTTGTGTCCACACTGGAATCCCAATGGACTCCTGTGGCCTCTGCTGGGGAAAGGTGAACGTCCACAAACCACACCTTTCTCCGTACACTGGTTCCTTCAGACATGGGGACTGGTCCTCCAGGGAAAGCTTCTTCTACTTCATCTACTATCGACTGTTATTTAGGATTCAACTCTTAATGAAAATATTAATATTTTATTTCACATATATATTTCTCTGACTCTGTGTAGACACATCAGCTGCCTGGTCCCTTTTTGAAAACCCTTTAAACTTTATCTGTAGAAGGAACCATCTAGAATACCTGGTTGGAGACTAGAAGTCCAGTTGCATCAATAATACTATTAAAGTTCAATCTATGAACAACTGGGGTTTGGATTGTTGTTTTTCTTTGGGCCATGACTTTGAGGAGAATTATTTTGATAAAGAGGAACACATTTGGTGGAATTGACCTGCGGGTTATTTTGACATGCTTCTCATACAGTCCTATAAATAGGTTTATGCATTACAAAAATAATCAAACTTACCCTTCTGCGACTACTCATGGAAGAATATCTACGACAAAGAACATGTCAATAAGCCATTGAAATGGCATGACATTCTGTAGGTATATCAAGGTCTCTTCTAAGAAGATTCATATCTTCAGCCATAATCATCATATTTGCCAAAATCATCAAAAGTCCAAATTTCCTGCAATAAGTCAATAAATAGATAATGATATAAGGATAAAAGAATATTACCCATATAGGTAGACTATATTTAGGCCAATGATCAGGTATCAAGATATTATTATTTAGTATTAAACTGTCCAGTGGCAGGAAAAATTGTATTGCCTTAGAATCTCAGCCAAATTATTCAGAATTCACCCAACAGAAACAGTTGTTAGAGAATAACATTTCCACCAAACTACTTCAGAAAATGTCATCATGCCCTTGTCTAGTAGACACACCAGACTAACGCCCAAGACAGAACAGAAAAATTGAATTAAAGTTACATTTCTCTGTTTCTAAACTTTTCTTAAAATTTGAGTATTTCATAAAGAGCTTATATTCCTTACACTGTCTTATAACTAATATGTTCCTCATAATTTCTTGTAATAAATAAACCTCATCAATGTGGATAATTCTTAAAATAGTAATAAAACATATATGAAAGCATGACTAACATAAGCCCTTTAAAAACCACTTTGGCCAGTGAGAATTTTTACCAGTTATATTTTTTATAAGCCACTGATTACATATTTATGATTGCTTTTAGCACAGTAATGGGCACATGAAAGAATTTAATTCCATAAATATTTACATTATTAAACTTTAAAGTACCTCTTGAGCCTTTTTATACATGCTGTAGGCATCTACCATAAATTAATAATACTATTTGTGAAATTGATGAATTATTATTGAAAGTACATTTTTACAACTGCAGCTCAAATGAAAATATTGTTACTTTAAAAGGAAACAATTACATTGTGTCAAGCTGTACCATAGTATGAAACCTTACTCTCATGCAGGGAAGAAACATAAGTAAAATTTGTCCAAAACTAAGAAGTAATTTTAGATGTATAAGATATTGAATAAAACACTTTACTTATAATCACAGAATTTTAACATTCAAGCTTCATCATTACTTTTGCACATGGAAGAAAACATATCAATATGTTACTATTAGTCTTTGGCAAATGTCATTTCTTTGCAAGTCTTAATGTGCAGCTTAGAACAAAATTCCAAAATAAATTCGATTAAATTAAATGGTGCATATAGGCTATTTTACAACATACTGATGTAGAAATTTTTTTTTGTTTTGTATGTACAGAGTATTTATCATTAAAATATTGGTATTAATTATCATATATTTAAAATATGGTGTTTGCTAGAGTCTCACATACTGGTATGCAAAGGATGACACGGTTAAATTTGCAAAACTTTCAGTCTTGCTCCTGCAAAAAGAAGTAAAAATAAAATTAATCACAGATTTTCTCTAACATATGTTATGAATTCACTCACAATACCAAAGCCTTTACAAATAAAAAGTTTTAAATGCTTCAGAAGTTGTATGACTTCAAAGCATATCACCACGTAGCTTTTCTCAAAATAGTTACTGTAAGTAGTGCTCACGTCAACTAAGGAATAAATCACAATGAAGAACATAGAAATATAGAAGATGCCTTAGAAAGAAAATGCAGCAAATAAAATAACAAACATTCAGAATGAAGACTAAATAATAATTGCTAGTGTAGCGTGAAGATGTAGCAGATGAAAATGTAAATTAAAGTTTAAAATACTGAGTAATCTCTCACAGAAACAAAGATCTGAGTATCACATGTTCTCACTCATAAATGGACCTTGAACAACTATCGTAATACTATAAGAAAAGGATTGACAGTGGTGGGAAACTATGGGGGGGGGAGAGAGGGGAAGGGAGGTGGGATTAACGGTAGCCAACATCTGTCTGGGGATGGGGGGGCACACCTCATCAACAAGGGTACCTACACAATGCATATTTGTATACCTAACCCTTAACTGTACCCCACAATTTTAAAATAAAAAATACGTATCAGAAAAAAAATGTGATCCCAAATGCAAAGGAAAATCATATAAAATTCTTCATAATAGAATAGATTTGAATTTTCAGGTTTTTCCACACAATTTTGGATTTAAAATTTGGCAGATGATAGAAATAAAAGCAGGTTGCACTTTTTATATTTCCCTGGTACAATTCCAAATTTATTCTGAATTTTAACGTAGGAAAATTGTATGTTCATTCTTTCTAAACATTTATATATGTATTTATTTAGTAGGGATCACATCTGTTTCCCAGGCTGGAGTGCAGTGGCATGATCAGAGATCACCAAACCCTAGACCTCTTGGGCTCAGGCAATCCTATCACTGAAGCATCCTGAGTAGCTGAGACTAATGGTGTGCACCACCACTCCCAGCTATTTATTTCTTACTTTTTGCAAAGGTGAGCTCTTGCTTTGTTGCATAGGCTGGTCTTGAACTCCTAGGCTCAAGTAACCCTCCTACCTTGGCATCTCATACCTCCAGGACTACAGGCAAGAGCTACCACACCTGGCCTCTAAATAAATCAATATGAGTATTGGTCGTCTTATAACTTTTATATCAGTAAAAAATGGAAAGGGTAAAAATGAGTCAAGTAATAGTCAAATATAGAGACTTTTGAAAATAAAATAATAGAAAGGATTTGTTAATAAATAAAAAAGAAAGATAAACCAAATTTACCGGAAATAGAAAATACAAACACATTACTCTCATATTCCATACTGACAAATACTTTCAGATAAATTTAAAGATTAAATGCACTATATGCACTAAATAAGACAAAAACTAAAGTAAAATGACAATTCAAAAATAAAGAGATGGATAAAGATATGAGATACCTAATGTAAAATCATTCAATCTTCCAATATTAAGATCAAAGTTTAATTCAAAGCAAAAAAGTTAACTGTGACTATGACTTATTTTATATCAAGTAAGTAGAATCTACAGGACACTAACTAGACCATGTATAACAGAGTGGGATACGTATTGGAAGGTGTTGTCTCCCCACTGGACACTTTTTCCACTGGTACAGATTCTGGGCAGGGAAATGGCACTAAAGGCACTGGAATGATTATCTGTTCTTCCTTCTTACTCTATGTCTCTGACTTTCTCTTCCAAACTCTACATACAACACACAAGGCCATATTCCCAGACATTTGAGTAATCTCAATTCAGATTGAAGAAGGCAGACTCAGGCTTTAGATCTGCCAACATAAATCAGCTGTTAGGATTCTCTATTGGGTTTTGGAGAGGAACCTTCAAAGTACTCAGGCATTTCCTTCACCTGGCTTGTTCCTCAGGAAATGTACTTCCCTGAAGTGCTGTGTGTCAGTAACAAAGACAGGATCTGAATGACTCTTTCCATATACTCTATATTCTTACAAATAGTTATCAAAATCATTTCAGTTGGGCCAAAAACATGTATTTTAAAGGAATTTTTGAAATATTTAAGGAAATTTATCTGGAATAATATACAAAAAACTTTAATATACTCTAAAATATAAAAATTATGCAGACTATATTTTTCTGGTCCTGATGTAATAAAACCAAAGTAGTGGTGAAGGTCTGACCTGTAAAATATTTAATTGCATTTTATCACCTCAGAAATTAAAAATGTTTCATATAAGACAACTTAGATTAAATGGAGATATTGTTTGAAAGGCAACAATGGCTAATGTTCATTCAAGAAAAAATAGATAATACAAGTACACATATATATTTAAAGAAATTGCACTTGTAGTTCAAAACTTTCTTACAACAAAAATATTCAAGCCCAGGAGATTTTATTGGCAATTCTAACCAGATTTTTAATGGAAGAAGTAACATCAATTTGAAACAAACTTTCTCAGAAAGTGAATGTAGAAAGACTTTTTTCAAGCTTATTTGAAGAGATCAGCATTAACTTGATACCAAAGTCAGTAAAGACAATACCTGACAATAAAATTATTAGCTGATATGCTTCATGAATATAGATGCAAAGATCCTTCACAAAATATTAGCAAATCAAATCCTACATTAAAAAAAATAAAACAACTCCTGACCAACTGGGGGTTATCCCAGGAATTCAAGACTGGTTCAAACTTCTAAAATCAATGTAAGCCAGGCTCGGTGGCTCAGCCTGTAATCCCATACCTTTGGGAGGCTGAGGTGGACCTGCCTGGGCAGCGAGACTTCATCTCTAAAATAAATAAAAAAATCAGCTGGGCATGGTAGCACATACCCGTAATTCTGGCTACTGGGAAGGCAGAGGGGGACGGATCGCCGGAGCCCAGCAGGTCGAGGCTGTGGTGGCCGGGAGCAGCCACTGCACTCCAGTCTGGGTGACAGAGTAATACTCCAA
>NW_007155992.1:0-12763 GCF_000164805.1 Carlito syrichta | reverse complement strand
AATAAAATAAAATAAAATAAAATAAAATAAATGTAATTCACCATCTCAATGGTCTAAGGTAAGCAAAACATATGATCATCTCAACATATGCAAAATTTCTTTAAAATAAAATTCAAAATCCATATTAAAAAATTTCAGAAAACTAGGAATAAAAGGATGTTTCTCAACCTGACACAGGACATTAAAAAAAGCAAACAAACTCAAACAAACAAACAAAACCCCAAAACCTATGACTAGTATCAGTCTTAGTGGTGAAAGACTGACTGTTTTTGCCCACTGAATGGAATCTAGGATGTCAGCTCACATTTCTATTCAAAATTATACTGGAAGTTCTAGCTAATGCAATAAGGAAAGAAAATGAAATAAAAGGCATATATATTTGGAAAGAAGAAATAATACTCTTCTTATTTTTAGACAGCATCTTGTCTACCTTGAACTTTCAAGAAATCTACAAAAAAAGGCTACCATAATTAATAAGTGAGTTTGATAACGTTGTAGGAAAAAAGTAAACATTCAAAATTCAATTGCATATTCTATACTGGCAGTAGACAATGAGAAATAGAAGATTAAGCAACTGTACCACTATATATTGACACCAAAACTCTTTGGTATGAATTTGACAAAATATGTGCAGGATCTCTCTTTGTCCATTTTCTATTGCTATAAGGGAATACCACACTGTGTAAAGAAAAGTTTATTTGGCTCACAGACCTGGAGACTTAGATTAAATTGGAAGTCCAAGGGAATGGGACTAGCATCTGGTAAGGGCTTTCGGCTATGTCATAATATGACAGAAAAGCAAAAGGGCAAGTGAACGTGTGCAAAAGAGACCAAAAGAGAAAACAGAACCATCTCTTAACCCACTCTTATGAGAACAAATTCACTTCCTCAATGATGGCATTAATCCATCCATGAGGATTCTAGTCTCCTGACTTAATTACTCTTAAAAGCCCCACTTCTTGATATAGTTTCAATGGCAATGAATTTCCCAACACATGAACTTTTGGGAGACAAGTCAAATCATAGCAGACCAATACAGTGAAAATTAAGAAAAACATGATAATTAAAATAAAGATATAAGAAGAGACTTACCATTTTCATAGCTTGGAAGACAATGTTGTTATGATGTCAAGTCTACTCAAATCAATCTATAAAGTAAATATTGTCTCATTTTTAAAAATCAGAGGCTGGGCTTGGTGGCTCCGCCTGTAATTCCAGCATTTTGGGAGGCTAAGGCGAGTGGATTGCCTGAGCCCATGGGTGTAAGACCAGCCTGGGCAACTTGACTAGACCTCGTCTCTACAATAAATTAAAAAATTAGCTGGGCATGGTGTATGCTCCTGTAGTTCTGGCTACTTGGAAGTCTGAGGTGGAAGGATTGCCGGAGCCCAGTATGTCGATGCCGGGGTGGCTGTGAGTGTGCGACTGCCCTCCAGCCTGAGTGATAAAGTGAGACTCCCACTCAAAACAAACAAACAAAAACAAAAAAAATCCCAAAACACAACAATATCACAGCACAACTTTTTTGTGGATATTGACAACTTTATTCTCAAATTTATATGAAAAGGCAATGTGATAACACTATTAAAAGGTGGAAAATGGACATGAACAGATACTTCTCAATGAAAGACATATAAGCAGACAAGAAACAAATGAAAAATGCTCAACATCTCTAATCATCAAATGCAACCATGATGAGACACCATCTCACACTAGTCAGAATGGCTATTATTAGTGTCAAAAGATGACAGATGTTGGCATTATTGTAAACAAAAGGGAGTGCATATAAACTGTTGGTAAGAAGGTAAGCTAGTTCAGTCACTATAAAAATAAATTTGGAAAATTCTCAAAGAACAAAAAAGATAATTACTATTTAACTCAGCAATCCCACTACTGTGTATATACCCAAAGAAACATAATATATTCTATCAAGAAAACACCTGCACTCATGTTTATTGCAGTACTATTCAAAACAGAATGGACATGGAACCAACCTAGAGTCTCATCAATGATGGATTAGATAAAGAAAATTTGGTCCTCTTACACCCTGCAGCTATTAAAAAAAAAAAAAATCAGGTCCTTTGCAGCAAGATGGATGCAGCTGGGGGCCATTATTCAAAGCAAATTAACGCAGAAACAGAAATCTCATGAATCTCACGGACCAACCTCTACAGGCTTCATGCTTTTCTTCTGTGCCTTTCTTTTCTCTCTCAGCCTTCACAGAATTGATGAGAGTTGAGTCTTTCTGGTGTAAGGGATCATTGTGTCTGTTTGATCTTTTATTGAGACTACCAGAAATTTCCCCTTCTTAGGAATAAGGGTGTTTTCTTTCTTATCATCTGTATGTCCACTGGGGTAGCACTTCTACTTTCCTTCAAGAATTTTTCTTTCACATGCACAACTTGGCCAACTGGTGCAAGAGGTCTAGCTTTCAGCCGATATCGACTTTTGGCATGGCTTTCCATAATCTTTTCTAGCTTTTGACTGAAAGTGAGAGATGTGTGACTCTTTCACCTGAACACTTCGAGGCCATTGTAGACTTATTAAATTGCCTACTTTCAGCGTTGTTGCATGTCATAGAATAGGGTGGCCCAAGGAAAGTAAGAGAGTCAACAGAATGGCTAGTCAGGGGAAGCAGTCATAGCACACACAGCATCGATTGATTAAGTTTGTTGTCTTCTGTGGCTGTGGTTGTGGCAAACTAAAACAATTACAATAGTTCTAATCACTGATCACAGATGAACATAACAGATATAATAACAATGAAAAAGGTTGAGATATTGTGAGAACTACTAAAATGTTACACAGAAACATCAATGAGCACATGCTGTTGAAAAAATGGAGCTAAGAGACTTGCTCAATGCAGGGCTGTTACAAACCTTCAATATGTAAAATAGCAATATCCGAGAAAGACAATCAATCAATGTGATCCACATAAACTATTGTGAAACACGATAAAATGAAGTATGAGTGTGTGTGTATATATATGTATAAAATAAGTGTGTGTATACACACACACATACACATATGTTCTCTACATATCCTTTTATACAGTGTGAGTGTGGGTGTCTCCTTTAGCATTGACCCAAATAAATGACATCAGTAGACTTTAGTGACAACACTAAAGGTGAGATATATCATATATCAAAGTAGTGCTATAATACTGATATCATTTTATTCCAGTTAGTACTAAATATTAAAAATGCACATGGCAGAGCCAAGAGACTTCAGAGACATACTTTTCTACAGAAACTAGGTACAACTTCTCTACAATTCATAAACAAGTTGAACTCTAAAAATTTATATACCAAATTAGTTATTTGGATTCTGGTATATTATTTTTACTGAAAATAAAATCTTATATGATATAAAGATTATCTTGGATCTCACAAAACAGCTGAATGAATCCAAATTGAAGAGGAGTTTCCTATTACTTCATTTGTTGATTAATTTTTCAAATCTCAGTATCTCCCCTCCACTTTCTCTCTGTATAGTAATACCTTAATCATCATTGATGGCTCTACAACAAATTATCTTATTAATACAGTTGGGTCATAGCTAAAGGATTAAAAATGAACAGAGTAAAACTCCGTGTCTTCCTAGACTTATATTTAATACAAATTAGTTGTAGTCACTCTACAAATTATAATCTAGTTGTCCTAAAATTAATACGTTAGTCAGTGTTTTGAAACATGGTATTTAATGTTTCCCTAGAAATGAAGCTTTTTATGTTTACAATGAAAATCTAGGCCTGTGAGTAAAACTAAATTAGTCAAGTTTATATTCTTTTTTTTTTTTTTTGAAGTGGAGTCTCCCTCAGTCGCCCAGACTGGAGTGCAGTGGCACACTTCCGGCCACCGCAGCCTCAACCTGCTGGGCTCTGGCAATCCTTCCTCCTCAGTCTTCCAAGTAGCTGGAACTTCAGGTGCGTGCTACCACACCCACTAATTTTTTTATTGTAGAGATGAGGGCTCACCAAGTTGCCCAGGTTGGTCTCAAACCTGCGGGCTCAGACAATCCACTTACCTCGGTGTACCAAAGCGCTGGGATTACAGGCTGAGCCACGGAGCCTTACCTATTTCTTTCTTTCTTTTGGTTTTTTTTGAGTTGGAGTCTCACTCAGTCACTCAGGCTGGAGTGCAATGTCATGCTCCCGGCAGCCACAGCCTCGACCTGCTGGGCTCAAGCTATCCTTCCACCTCAGCCTTCCAAGTAGCTGGACTACAGGTGCACACTACCACATCCAGCTATTTTTTTGATTTATTGTAGAGATGCGGTCTCGCCAAGTTGCCAGGGCTGGTCTAAATCCATGGGCTCAGGCAATCCTCTCACCTCGGCCTCCCAAAATGCTGGGATTATAGGCACGAGCCTCTGCACCCAGCCTATATTCATTTCTTTACTCCTGATGTTACCATTTGCAGCAAATTTATATTGAATTCAACTTCAGTTTAGAAATACCCATCTTGCTTTCCCTTGTAACTTTCTGCCTTCTCAAGTTCCAACATCACCTCCTGACTCTGCCAATCATTGATGTCTTTCCTGCCACTCAGATAGGGCCAGGTAACTGCAAAACTTAGATAGGAGTCCCATCCAATGTGATGGTGAGTTTGCATTTAAGGCAATATTTTCATGTGGAAGCAGAGGAAGAGACAAGGGGAATGTTAATATTATTCTTTTCAGCTAAGCCTCCAGTGCTACCTGTCACTATTACCTTCTTGTTGCTTCAGGTATGATTCTCTTCTCCCTTAGCCCCACTCTACTGGAGTGTTGTACACAGGAAGTCTAAGTTTGCTCATCATTGGGTGCTACTAAGGATGACAAATACACTAACAGGGAAAAAGGTCCCTCTATGACCTGTTTCTTTGTTATCCAATTGCAGGAGTCCTGCCCCTACCAGGTCTGGGGTTTCCAGAAGGAGAGACGGACTAGGCGAAAGAATGCATTTTGGACACCTGCTTGCAGGACAGATGCCTGCAGAACAGATGACAATTTATTTTAGTTAACACAGAGCTTTTATACCATGTGTAAAGGGGCAGGACAAAGAAAATTCCTTCACGTACATATTCTTTAAAAGTTACCACCATCTAGCGGTCTAGAAGCTACAAACAAGACAAGAACACTATCTGCTTTTAGTCAATGAGTTTCTTCATAAAGCCAAAAATGATAGTTTAAGTCCAAAGTTCCAAATTACAGTCCTTGAAATGTCTCAAGAAAGTTTCCAAGTGCACATTTCTCCATGTATCAGGAGTTTTCTTTCTGGGACTTCTATGACCTTCAAAGCTTCCTAATTGCCTCTCTTGTCCAGGTGTCTTTGTTACTTTTCTCTTATCCTGCAGTGTTTAATTCTAAAGAAAACTCAAAAGAAGTTTTCAGTGATGTTTCCCAGGCTCCCAAGGTTGCTTTCTGTCTTTAGTTGATTTATTATAAAAGTATTCAATTAGTATATTATGAATTCAGTGAAAACCCACTCTATAAACATTAACTTAGAATTTTAACTATTGAATTAAATAAAAACCTTAATGATTAATTTTCATTCTAAGTCTGTGAAAACAGTGTTATAAATCACCTACATAACTCCTAGATAAGTGTTAGAACTTATAACGAATTCATAATGAACTTACTATAAACTTGTGCTTCTAAAAAACCTTTTGTCTAAACACTAAACTACATAATTCTAAATCAAATAAGGAGTAAATATGCTTATATCATTTTTTGCTCAAGCAATATCTAGTAACTTATAACCAAGTGAAAGAAAGCATTCTTGATGTGCTTCAGAGTTTAACCATTGCATATGTTAGAAAAGGCCAAACGGCATAGTGGGAAATGGAAAAATGAACCATGACATTCTCAGATTAGCTGTGAGTACTTCACATAAATGTGTTGTTTTCTTCATCCACGACTGCACAGAATTCTTTGGCCCTACCAAACAGCAAAGACGGAAGACAGAAGGGCCTCAGCTGCTCAGACTCGCTTTGCAGCCAGGGGTCCTCAGCGCACCTGGACTTTGTCAATCAGTTGGGTCTCCAAGCCTGGCTCCCAACATCCAACACAACTTCTAAAAGGTGGAAAGTGACCCAGATACTACAGTGAGAAGATTTGAAATCGGTGTCAAAGACATTCTGCATTGCCACAGATGTCCCTAAGAGTAAATCTCACAAGTCTCAAACTCTGTCTTTTATTGTTGTGTTTGTGCATACATGCTGATAGAAATATACATATTTTTATGTGCATGCATATACATCTAAATTTTATCTTCATAACTCGTTTATTGGTGGCTGTATTTGTAGTTGCTCTTGTCAATTCATTCAGAACAGGGCTAACAACAGTAATAGTTGGACACAATGTGTCATTCTAAACTTCTGGTGTCAATTAGATAAAATTTTACAAGTCATGGCCTGGTTAATCTTCAAATATTTATGTGTATGCATATCACTAATTTGATCTGGTATGCCATTTGGGGTAGAAATAAGCTTTTCTATGCCAGTAATGAATATCTTAGGCTGTGAAAATAGTAATGCATCCAGATTAAGTAACTATAGCTCAATTTCAATATGTAGCATGTGTTTGTGATGGCAATTATTTCCAATTCAACTTTAGTTTGTAAGTCCTCATCCTTTTAATCCCATCATGATTCCTGAGTCTCAATGACCCCCATCACCGCTTAACTTTTCATCCCTCATACTCGTCTATCATTCCCAAGAGTTAGGGTCTGAGGCATGGGTTTCTTATACTGTGAAGATGGATGTGGGTTTAGGATATCAGTCCTCACATGATCGCAGAGCTCTGGAGGGTGAGAAACACTTCCAGGTATCAACCCCATTCTTATCTTCTCAAGGTCCTTTTGCTCATGTCCATAACTACCTTCTTCTTGCTCCAAATGAGACATTCCTCTCCCTTAATCCAATCCAGTATATTTACAAGGGCATTTTAAACATTTCTTTTGAACCATTCCTCTTATGTCATGGTCCTTTTTTGTCTCAGGTGATCCAGAAAGACAGAAAAGAAGTTACTCATCCTATGGTTTGATCACATATAAACAGTGTGAAAGAGACTGTATTGCCACAGATGCTCCTGACTATGAACTTCCCAAATCTCAATCATCATTATTCTCTGTTGTGTTTGGGGATATGTGTGTCAATGCATGCAGGTGTGCATCTATGTATAAATAAAGAGTGTATATTTACAACTGTCTGTTTATATTGATATAGCTATATGTCTTCACTGGTCTATTTCTATCTCACATTTCACTGGTAGCACCAACACAGGGTACTGATTGAATTCAAATGGGGCAGTGCTAAAGAATTGGAACAGACTCCAGTGTGACTTCCTAGACTTCACTTCCTGGTTCTAATTACTCACAACTTCCATTCACTTCTTTGCAAATTGAAGCTCAGCAAAGTGTAGGCATTTGGTGGCTTAATATATTTAAAATTCAACTGCAGTTTATAGGTACAAATCAATTTAGGCTCACGTTCTGATTCTCAATTCCTTCCATTAATACCTTATTGCTAGCATCTTATCTGTTCTCAGACAGGGTCAAGACAATGCAGAGCAGAGGCTGGGGCAACATTCAAAGCCAGTATGAATTGGGAATTGGGCACCAATCTTATATGGTGACAGAGCTCTAGAGGTACTAATAATGCCAATACACATGCAATCCTAAATGCACTTTTGGGGTCAAATACCTAAAAATATTCTATAACACACAAAAAGATCGATACTTAAATAATCATATGTCTATCACTAATTTGAATTTGTGATTTATTTTACAATTCAAAAAAGGGCTAGCCAGGCTTGGTGGCTCAGCCTGTAATCCCGCGCCTTGGGAGGCTGAGGTGAGTGGATTGCCTGAGCCCACAGATTCAAGACCCGCCTGGGCAACTTGGCGAGATCTCATCTCTACAGTAAATCAAAAATCAGCTGGGCGTGGAAGCGCGCGCCTGTAGTTCCAGCTACTTGGAAGGCTGAGGCGGAAGGATCGCCAGAGCCCAGCAGGTCGAGGCTGCGGTGGCTGGGAGCGGCCACTGCACTCCAGTCTGGGCAACAGAGTGAGACTCCAACTCAAAAAACAAAACAAAACAACGGGCTGTATATGGCTGTAATGGCTTTTGAAGTTCTATGAAAATAGTAATACACTGAGAGTGAAGTTACCATAATTATAATCCCAAGTTATGACAGTCTTTTATGGTGGCATTTCTTTCCATTGAACTGCCTTTTGTGAGGAAACATTCCTCTCACCCCATCTGGTTTCCTGATTCTTAAGTTCCCTCATAACGTCCTTACTTTCACCCATCATGGCTGTCTTTCCTGCCCAGAAGATAAGGTAAAGTATACTGCACAGCTGAATCAGAAACACCCTCCAAATTATGATGGGTTTTGGATTGGGTTTGAGTTTTGGCTACCAGTCTCGCATGGCAGCAGAGCTACCTCACATGGTAGCAAAACTCTGATGAGGGAAGGATATATCAAAGTTTTGTGAGTTCTCTTACTCTCGCGGAGAGTTTCACCTCTTCCTGTCACCTACTACCTCCTCCTTGCTCCAGATAGGGCTCTGTCCCTATTGGGCCCTCTCTAGGAAAGTTTATGAAACAGAAGACCTGAAATTTGCCCAAGGAATTGAAATTGGCTGCTACTAACAAAGAGTGGCAAACATACAACAGGAAGAAACAGCCCTTTCATGACCTATTTCTCTTTTGTCCAGTTTGATTGGAACAATATTGAGCATTATATCTCAATCCTATGGGGAGAAGATTTAACCACAGTGTCAAAGAGACTCTGTTTTGACAAGCTGGTGCCTGAGAGTCAATTGTACACATATCATCTTTTCTTTCTCTTTCATTGTATATATATGCATGTGTGTGTTTTCACAGAAGTATATGTATGTATGTGTATATAAGCACATATACATTTATATGTATGGATGTATATATAAGCACATATACGTGTGTGTGTGTGTGTGTGTGTGTGTGTGTGTGTCTACATCAATCAATCTTTTTTTAACTCACATTTTACTGTTGGCTTCATCAGAGCTTTCGATGTCCAGGGCAGTTGCCTGCGGGCTAAGGAATTATAGAAGAATTTTAGTCAGACACAACACATAATTTTAACCTACTTTTTTGATTAAATAGCTACTGCAGTTACTCTAGAGAAAAGAATGTTCATATTTACTTTTTAAATAGTGTTATTTATTTTTATTTACTTAACATGAACTTCTCACTATGCTGCTGATACTGATCTTCAGCTCCTGACCTTAAGCAACCCTCCCACCTTGGTCTCCAAAAGTGCAGGGATTATAGGCACAAGTCACTACAATCAGTCAAGCTGGTATATTCATGTTTATATCATTGTTTGAACCTGATGTGTACTTTTTGGTAGATAAGAGACATTCTATGTCAAAAATGAATATCTTAAAGTCTGTGAAAACAGGAATATATCCAGACTGAAGAAAAACTCTTAATTATCTTAGGCTCAATGTAAGACAACATTTGTGGTGGCATTTGTTTCAAATTCGACTTCTGTTGTAGGTATAGATTGCTCTCACCCCCAACTAAACGCCCAGCTCTCAAGTCCCTCTGTCACCTCTTGTCTTTTACCCATTGTATTTGCCTTCCTGCCCCTCAGATAGGGCCAAGCAACTGCAGACTACAAGGAGGAGCTTCTTTCAATATGGTAGTGGGTGTGGGTGTGGGGCACCGGTCTCACACAAAGGCAAAGCTTTGGATGGTGACTGACAGATCTAGGGCTATCAGCTCCATTTTTCTCTTTGAGGGCTCCTCTGATCATTGTCCAATGCTACCTATCCTTTGCTTTAAATAGAATTATCAGTTTGCTTGGCCCACACTAGTGCTCTCCTCCACAGTAGCCTAGGTTGACAAACACCATCCTCTCCTCTATGACTTCTGCTTGCTTTTTGTACCTCTATTTAGAAACCAAATCATAATATATACAGACGCTCAGAAACAATATCAAGAGAAATCTGTATTAAGATTGTGTCTCCTGAAATTGCACATCCCAATTCTAAATCTCTCTTCAGGTTGCATGCGTGTGTGCATACACGTATGAATGTTCACATATGTGCATATATATTTTTGCTCATTTGGATCTTATGTTATTCCCGTGACTTCACCCCAGCATAGACATTTAGGGTGATGTGGGATAATGCTGAAGAACAAAAAAGTACACAGTCAGACACCGCGCGACTTCCCAGACTCAACTCTTTGGTTCAAATTATCATAAATTGTTATACAAATCACATGGTAGTTGACAATTACAATTATTTAAGTCACTCTAGACAGAAATTTTTCGTCTTGTCTTTTTCTTCTTTTTTTTTAATATTAAGATGGGGTATCTCTATGTTGCTGACACTGGTCTTCAACTCCTTGCCTACAGTGATCTTCCCACCTTGGCCTACAAAGTTTCTGGAATTACAGGTGTGAGCCACTATACCTGGCGATTTTTTTAATCACAAAATATTGCTGTATATGCCACTGTTTGATCCTGGTGTGTAATTTTTATTAGATATGAGGTTTTTTATGTCAAAAAAGAATATCTTAAGTCTGTGAAAACACTAAATACATCCAGAGAAGAAAAGCTCTTCATTACCTGAGGCTCAATGGAAGACAAACTTTTATGTTGGCATTTATTTCAAATTCCACTTCATTCATAGGTATAGCTCACACTCATCCTATCTAAATTCCTGGTTGTGAAGTCCCTCTATCAACTCTTGACCTTCACCCATATTGGTTGCCTTTTGTCCCTCAGATAAGGTCAAGCAGCTGCAGACTAGAATCAGGAGTCCCTCCCAATATGATGGTGGATTGGGCTTGGAACACCATTCTCACAAAGAGTCAGTGACAGTGGATCGTGGGTGACTGTTCTAGGGTCTGTTAATTCCATTATTCTCAGGTTAGGACTCCTCTGCTAATTTCCACTACCACCTCTCTCCTGCTTTAAGCAGAATTCTCTCTTTCCTTGGCCCAACTAGTGTAGTGTCCCACCAGTACAGTAGCCAAAGATGACAAACACTAGTTGTAGAAAACTCCCTCTTCTATGACTTCTTCCTTGATGTACCTTCTATTCAAAAACGGATAAGTTACCTAAGAAGCTCACCATGGAAGGATTTTAGAAACACCATCAAGGGGTGTCTGTATTGAGATGTGGATCCAAAGACTGCACATCCCATTTCTAAGTCTCTCTGAAGGCTGTGTGTGTATACATGCATATATCAATGTCTAAATCAATACATTTTTGTGTGTTCATTTGTCTTACTTTATTTCTGTAACTTCACTCCAGGACACTCTTTTAGAACCATGTGGGACAGTGCTAAAGAATACAAAGGTACAGAGTCAGACACGATGTGACTCTCCAGATTTAACTATTAAGTCTACATGCACGCATGTGTGAATGCATGTATGAATGTCTACATATATACATGTATGTCTTATATAAACTGTTTTAAAAGTCATGAAGTGGTTGATCCTTAATTCACATGCAATTGTTATGTGGAAAAGTGAATGTCCTTCTGCACAGACATGTATTTCTTTCATATTTGTAATGACTCTTTGACCTGTGCAAAAATTTCAAAACTCAAGTGAAAGTTCCGATTTTTGCTAATGGATCTGAGTATAATGTGAGCACATTTTGAAGTTGAATCTATTTCATATTCACCTGCAGTCTGTAGGGTCAAGTCCCCTTTACCCCAACTGATGTCCTCATTGTCAAATGCCTCAATCGAGGCCTTGTGTTCACCATCAAAGGTGCCATACATGCTGTCACACAGGGTAAGATACTACAGGCCTGAGGCAGGGCTCCCTGCACTGTGATGCTAGGTTAGGGTTTGGGACACCAGCCTCACATGGTGGCAGAACTCCTGAGAGTGAGGGACAGATATAGGGTCCCTTTAGGTTCTTCTTCCTACTGAGGGCTCTCTGCTCCATGCCCACTGCTACCTACCAGTTGCTCCAAATAAGATTCCCTCTTCTGTTGGCTGACTCTTGGAGAGTCTCAGACATGGAAAATCTGAGTTTCCTCACCCTTTGTGTGCTACTAACATGGTGAAGCTTCCCTCTATGACCTGTTTCCCTTTTATCCAACACAACCTTAAAAAAGGTAGAAAGTTATCTATAGGTGCTACATTGAGAAGATTTAGAAAAAGTGTCAAGGATACTCTGTATTACAAAGCATCCTCCTGAGAGTAAACTTCACAAGTATCAATCTCTCTATCATGGTTTTATAAGGTCTTTGGTAAGTGAAAGGGTGTTAGTAAAAGTTGTGTGTGTGTATGTGTGTGCACATGCGTGCATATTATATCTAAATTTAATCTTTCACAACTCAAATTTCATTGGTGGCCCTATCAAAGGTTACTCTTGTCAATTCATTCCGATCTTGGGCTAATATATTAAAACTCATAGTAAGACATTACATGCCATTCTAAACTTTTGCATCAAATAGCTACAATTACTCTCTGAGTTATGACCTGGTTAACTTTTAATTATTCATTGATATATATAATATATGTGAATAATGTGAATATATTAATTATATAGAATTAGTTTAACCTGGTATGCCATTTTTATTAGAAATAACATTTGATATGCCAGTAATGAATACCTTTTTCTCTGTAAATAGTAAAATGCATCCAGATTAACTAGCTACATCTTAATCTCAATGTGAAGCAGCCTGTTGTGATGGAAAAAGTTTAAGTTCAACTTTGGAAGTTTGGAAGTCCCTATCCCTTTAATTCTATCTAAATTCTTGAATCTCA
>NW_007155991.1:0-811 GCF_000164805.1 Carlito syrichta | reverse complement strand
CAGGTCTGTGAGCCAAATAAACTTTTCTTTACACAGTGTGGTATTCCTTATAGCAATAGAAAATGGACAAAGAGAGATCCTGCACATATTTGTCAAATTCATACCAAAGAGTTTTGGTGTCAATATATAGTGGTACAGTTGCTTAATCTTCTATTTCTCATTGTCTACTGCCAGTATAGAATATGCAATTGAATTTTGAATGTTTACTTTTTTCCTACAACGTTATCAAACTCACTTATTAATTATGGTAGCCTTTTTTTGTAGATTTCTTGAAAGTTCAAGGTAGACAAGATGCTGTCTAAAAATAAGAAGAGTATTATTTCTTCTTTCCAAATATATATGCCTTTTATTTCATTTTCTTTCCTTATTGCATTAGCTAGAACTTCCAGTATAATTTTGAATAGAAATGTGAGCTGACATCCTAGATTCCATTCAGTGGGCAAAAACAGTCAGTCTTTCACCACTAAGACTGATACTAGTCATAGGTTTTGGGGTTTTGTTTGTTTGTTTGAGTTTGTTTGCTTTTTTTAATGTCCTGTGTCAGGTTGAGAAACATCCTTTTATTCCTAGTTTTCTGAAATTTTTTAATATGGATTTTGAATTTTATTTTAAAGAAATTTTGCATATGTTGAGATGATCATATGTTTTGCTTACCTTAGACCATTGAGATGGTGAATTACATTTATTTTATTTTATTTTATTTTATTTTATTTTATTATTTTTTTTTGAATTGGAGTCTTACTCTGTCACCCAGACTGGAGTGCAGTGGCTGCTCCCGGCCACCACAGCCTCGACCTGCTGGGCTCCGGCG
>NW_007155990.1:0-24799 GCF_000164805.1 Carlito syrichta | reverse complement strand
TTTCAGGAGTGTTTTGTAGACTTTTGTGTGGATATCGCTCAGCTCTTCAGGTAGATGTGTCTGCCGGTTTGTAGTTACTTCTTTAGTGTGCGTGGGTGTTGTGAATGGGATTGTGTTTCTGATGTGGTTTTCAGGCTATTTTTGGTCGGTGTACAGACATGCAGTTGACTATTGAGCGTTGATTCTGTATGTCAAGACTTTAACCAAGCTGGCTATCGGTGCTAGAAGTTTTTTGGTGGAGGAATCTTTAGGGTTATCTAGGTATGGATTCGTATTATCTGTGGAGAAAACATTTAACTTCCTCTTACCTGATTCCTCTGGCGAGGACTTCCAGTACGACATTGCCTAGGAGTGGTAGAATACTGACTGTCGAAGAAAACATACGCTTCTTTCCACCAACTCGTTTCTCTCAAGTTTGACTTTCAGGTGGCGAGCAGCGGGGCCTGGGTCTGGCACGGTTTCTTCAGATCACCACTCGGTAAACACCCTTAATCTGCGTGTAGCGGTCTTCCGATTCTCCAGCATTGAGTATGGGTTCGACGATCCAGTCGATTCTGACATCAGCTAAGCAGAGTTAGGCTCAGGCTGTGCAGGCGAAGGATTTTGTCCTGCAGGACTGCCAGCAGCAGATAAAGTCCTCCACTTTCTACAGAAATGTAGATGCACACAGTACGCGATAGGGTCCTCATCCCTTGGTGCTTGTCATGTAGATGTGGTTGCTTAGGTGGTGCTGGTCAAGTCGCAGCAAAGTCCATGGCAGATGACATAAGAGCTCTCAGTCATCAAGGAGTGGCCATCGGTCCTCGTAGGTGAAGTGCTGTCGTGTTGTGCACGTATGTATTTGTGTGGTGCACGTGTGTGCATGCTCAAAGGCACCCGTCTCTGTGTGTTGTAGTGAGTCCGGAAGAGTCAGAATCATTCTAGGAAAGAACCCCATGGGATGGCTCCCGATCCCGATTTCAAGTCCGGCCACCCAGTCAGTATGGTGCTGGGAACAGGCTGGACACATAGATCAACAGGACAGATCCGGACATCTAGACTAGGCTATCGTATGCACGCTCAGTTGATTTTCAAAAAGTGCCGAGAGACTCATTGGAGAAAGGACAGTCTTAGCAACAAGTGGTACTTGAACGATTGGCTTCACTTGTTGAAAAAAAACTTGAATCCACACACATTTCCAAGTACAAAAATGTATTCAAGATGGATCATATCTTTAAACGTAACAGGTAAAGCGGTACAGCTTTCAGGAGCTAGAAAGGGAGGGAGGGTATGAGCTGGACTTGGGTTTGAGAAATAGCCTATGCATCAGGGGAAAGAGCAGGATTAAGATACAAGAACAAAGAGGAATTAACTGGATGTTGTCCAGTTGCAGGGTGTGCGGCATTTCAGAGCCTCATGGGCAGGAGGAAGAGATGAGGCCCAGGCTGCCGGAAGTATTTGCCAACCTCCCATCTGACTGCTGTGCAGCCTGTATGCCCAGGTGATCCCACGGCTGAGCATAGGGGAGTGACCGGTCGCCCTGCTCGAGCCCTCTTCTGGCTGGGGTGTCCGGTGGTTTTTGAGAATGGGAAGTTCCTGGTGGCTGCTAGGGGGCCCACAGCGACCCCGGTGCCCCTCTACTGGCAGGGCTCAGCTAGAGACTTGACTGGGCCCCTCTGCACTTGGTCCTGGGCCTTGAAGAGAGAAAGCGCCCCACCGCTTGCCCGAAAGGATGCAGGGCATGCTGCTGGTGGGCCTCGGCTGTGGGCACGGTCCTCCGCTCTTCCCTGGTGGTCGCCTCCAGGTGTTCAGCTCCCCCACAGAATTCGATTTGCCACGGCCCAGGAGAAGCCGAGGGCTGGAGAGTGGCCTGTCAGGGGTTGTCCCGGCGTCTTCCAAGGCAAGCTGGTCACCGCCTGCCCAGCTGAGGGTAGTGCAGGTGCTGCTAGGCACCGGCATTGACTGTGGATCCGCCTCTGGGTGACCAAGAGACTGGGCACGGTCTGCTGTAGAGGGCCTGCTGGAGTGGCAGGGCTGTGCCTGTGCCGTGGTCTTGAGAGTTTTGGCGGAAGCCGTGGGAGGCTCGCGGTCAGAGTAGCTCTTCCCGAGGCAGCACGAAAAACACCACAGTCTCGGGGTGTCCATTTCTGTGGGGAGCGTGGGCATGGAGTCAAGGGAGGAAACTCGAAACTCTCTGGGGTCTGTTCTAAGGTCCAGGGGCCCCCAGAGAGCAGACGTCGGCCTTGGGAATGGCAGACGCCTGGCGTGCCAGTGGGCCTTGGCCTCTGGAAAGCCCACGCAGGCAAGGAAGGGTGTGACAGGATCAGGCCCTCTGTTCTACCGAGGGCCATCCCCTTGGGCTGCTGGGGGAGACCACCCTGGTAGGTCAGGGAGGGCATTCCCATCCCCCACAGGGACCATCCCTGTACCTGAGAAGTCACACAGATGCCTGGGTGCTTGGCACATGCGCCGGGGCTTGGCTGTAAGAAAAGGAGTCGTGGTCAGCCTCTGCACCAATCCCGTGTGAGCCCTGCTGAGCCACACAGGTCCATCTATAATCCACTTGTGTAACACAAATGACCCTTTTGTTCTTAGGTGTTAGACGAGCTACTCCTGTAGCTCATAAATCAAAACCCTCACCATTAAATACTTTTTTTTCACATTTTAAGCACTAGAAAATCAAGCCTTCCCTTGCCAAGGTTAAAGATATTGAACATTTTAAAGACTGATTTCATATAGGAGCTGATCAGATAATTCAGACTCCCAGTTATTTTGAGAAAATGAAATTAATTTACATGACAATGTTTCCTGGATTCACCTCAATCATCCACATGCAATGCAGTTTATTTTCATATGGAAAAGGATTATCTGGAGATAAAATTCTTTCTGGTGATTCTCCTTTAAAACGACCTCCACATTAAGATAATAAAAATAATAAAAATTAAAGTCACAATTTAACGCCAGTCTTTTAAAAACAATCTACAAATTTCAAAGATTGATTTCAACTTTTTTGAAAGTACATACCTTTGTATAAACTTTTTCAAATTAAGATATGTGTTAATTTAAGCAAGAACATAGTATAAAATAAAATAGTAAAGTCTCAAATTAGATAGCATAAAAGAGAATAAAACAGACCTAATTAGGAAATACAGGGCAGTTTGAAAACCTCTGAGTTGGACTTCCAAATATTTTAAGATGTATTATTAAATAATGATAATTGCAAAAGGGGGATACAGATGACAAGTTGCTCACTGCTAGCAAATTGCAGGGTGAATTATTCATCATCTTGCTACCTCACCTATGAGAAAAATTAATCTTTACTTCAGTCCCTCAGGCCTTCTAAATATCATTGTCCTTTTATTCCCCTTTAAATCATTCTAAACTCATTCCCTTTTAATCTCCTAAATGTCAAAGTGGCATTTTTAATTACATTTCTTACTTTGGTTAAATGTAGTTTGGTTCTGATTTAATGTGATCTCTGACTTTTATAAAATGTATTGAATTAAAAATGTAAGTATTGTCATGTGATATAAATGAAATTTTTCTTTTGGGGGATTTGATCTCCATTTTAATGTTACTTAATCCTATTGGAAAGTCTGAAGTGATTTTACTTCATTAAGCAGACACTCTAGAAAGAATGCTTTGGAGAAGAGAGAAACTAAGCATTTTAGTATATTGGACTACACCTCTAAACACCAGAAACAAGAGAGATACTGTGTAATGCATTATACATTTGAATATTTTTTGATAGTTCTTGTTCTCGGGTACATTTGCATCGTCTTTCTAAGCTCTGTTTGTCAGGGTTTTAGGCTTAAGTGACTCCATTTTGATTCTGACAATTCACACAGTATCCTAGTTTCAATGACTGAATTAAACTTTTTGTCTCTGAGTATTATTATTATTAGATCCAAAAGGTCAAAGATTGAAAGTTGAGCATTTGGAAGAGACCTGATAACACTAGAATCTAATGGCTCAAATTTGTAGGCTGCATATATGCATGTCAATTTGTTTCAATGATTTTATTTATTTTGTTGTACCACACTGCGATGGTTAGTTTTATATGTCAACTTGACTAGGATAGAATACCCAGTTATTTAAGCAAGTACTTATCTACATGTAAAGGTATTTTACAGATGTGGATAACATCTACAATCAGTTGATTTTAAGTAAAGAGGCCCATCAATAATGTGAGTAGTCTTCATCCAATCAGTTGGAGACCTTAAGAGCAAAAACAAAGTTTTCTAGAAAAATAAGAAATTTTTCCTCAGAATGGCTGCTTACCATCCTGGGCAACATAGAGAGACCTTGTCTCTACAAGAAGAAACAAAAGAGTAGACAAGTGTGATGGCACGCATCTCTAGTCCTATCTACTCAAGACGCTGAGGCAGGAAGATCGATGAGTCCAGGAGTTTGAGGCTGCAGTGATCGTGCCGCCATACTCTAGAAAAACAACTACACCAACAAAACTGTAACATTAACTTCTGCCTCAGTTTTTAACCTATTGACCTGCATCTGTGTATTCTGGATGTACCAGCTCCCTTGACTGCATAAGTCAAATTTTTAAAAATAAATAAACCTCTAGGTAGATAGATGATAGGTTGATTGATTGACAGATAGATGATAGACATACACTATTTGTTCTGTATCTCTAGAGAACTCTGACTAATATACCCATAGAGGGCTAAGCTAATATATTTTGTATACAACATTAATTTAATCTAATATATAATAACAAACTTAAGTGATTTTTTTTTTGCATCAAAGTCTCATTCTGTCACCCTTGCTGAAGAGGCAGCGGTATGGTCACGGCCACCGTAGCCTTGACCTGTTGGGTTCAGGTCATCTTTCTGCCTCAGCCTTCTAAGTTGAACTTCAGGCATCCGCCACCATGCCCAGCTAATTTTTTTATTTATTTTAGAGATGAGGTCTCACCATGTTGCTTAGGCTAGTCTCGAATCCCTGAGTTCAGGCAATCTTCTCACCTCTTCCTTCCAAAGTGCTAGGATTACAGGCATGAGCCACTGAGCCCAGCACATGATTCTTAAAGTAAGTTAAAATATATCAGTATTGCCTTTGCTTTGGCAAACTCTGGTGTGGCATGTTGCACTGTGAGCTGTGGCCAGGCCATGTTTCCTAGCTTTAGCTCCCTCCTCTACCTTGGGGAGGTGAATCTCCTCTCTCTCTCTCTTTCTCTCTCCAATTTACTTTCTTAAAAAACTATAATTTCCAAGCATGTATATATATTGCTTCTGTGCCAGGAACCAGGAACAAAGTGCAAATATGTATTTCTTACTATACTGCAATTTTATTGTCAGAATCTAACACTTGTAAATCACTTGAAACTGGGAGAAAACTTCATACTACAAGCCATGATATAGGATATCATTAATACATTTGAAAAATAGAACAAATCCTATTTTCAAGAAAAATTATGATGAAAAGTGATGTTGCCATCACTTATAGCTTTATCTTTTTAACAAAAACCTTATTGGACAACCTTCAACTAGATAACTATATTAATTCATTTTCCATCATTTATGATTTATCACTATTAATGACATACATTTATTTTGAGGACAAAGTCGATATGTCATTCCTCTAGACTAATTTTTAGTCAGATGCAGTTTTATGACCTATATTGCATCTTGGATTTAAGCACAACTATTTCTCCCATTTTGCTTTGCTATAAATATCACTTGCCACTTTGACCTCAAAGGAGTCAATGTAATATTCTGTAACACTGGAGTTCATATTCTGATGGAACACTTAAACATTTGTAAAATAAAAATGAAATGTAGTGTTTAAAGAAGGGGCACAGGTTAAGTCCTTCCAGCTACCATCCTTCAAAAATTAATTTTTGCTTGATCAATATATATGCTTCAGAAACACAATTACCCAGAAATGATCTAAATAATTAAGAAAACCTTTCTTATTTGACAGAGGCAAAAATATAGCTATCATAGATACTTAAGGTTAATGAGCACACAACATCATAGTCTTAGGCCAGATGGTAGAGATATTATTTGTTGTTAGTAAGGAACACCAACTAAAATAGAATTTCACCTTCCGTTATCATGAAAATCATCAGCCTCCCTCACTATGTGCCCAACTGTTTACAGCTGCTAAATTTATTTATTCTTCATTTTAAAAAGTTTTCCCTTCCTATGAAATCTTGTGCAGTATCAAGTCATTGATTTGTTGCAAACATAATTAAAATCTTCTTCTATTATCAGACCAAATATCTTCCCATCTGTATAAACTCTTTCCAGAAAATAGAGACTGTCTCCAGTTTGGTTCAACACAACATTGAAAATGCATGTTTTTCATAGATTTGTTTGTGAATTTTTAAAATTTAAAGACAGCATGGCAAGTCAATATTTACAAGCTTATAGGTTTGTGCTATTAAAACCCTTAATGCTCTTCTGAACCTACTTCATAATCACATCAAGGATTACAACATCAGAGACAATTATTCAGTGATACATTTTTCTCATAATCAATGCCAATGGGTTGATTGTTGATCATATTCCAGAATCCTAAGCTTTGGCAATTTAGGTTGATTATTATTTTAGATATCCAATATCCTCATAATCTATCCAAAATTCAGGTGCCAACTGAATAGAAAGAACTGTGATTGCATTTTGCTTCAATAAAAACATGTTTGTTTTCTGCATGAATCAATGTTTTAATAACCTAACAGAGGTTTTGTGGCATGAAAAGCTGTGCAATTATTTGCAAGGCTAGTAATGACTAGAATTTTATTTTTTCTATATGCATTCTAGCAAGTTTTGTGGTGATTCCTATATGGACTTTATCTAAAAAATTAGGACATAAGTTTTGCACTTCTCTCAAAAGATCAGGTCTCCAAAATTCCTAAATTATAAACATCAAATACTTGCAGTTTTGTATGTCAGTTATACCTCAATAAACCTGTTGACAGAGAGGTTTGAATCAATTTTATTCTTTTGGGCCTGACACAGAATGAATTTCCCGATCCCATAAATACCATCAAGAGATATAAAGCTAAAGAATCACTGTATGTTTGTTCCCCATTGGAGAGTTAGTATTTTGCTAAAATGTTATTTTTCTTTGTTGTCCTAGTATTCCAATCTAGAACCTGCTTGATCTATAGAGCAGAAAAAAATGCAATAAATACGAATGATTAAAAGACTTAACATTTTTGTTGTTAGTAAGTTACACATCGAGATAGCAGAAATAAAATGATTTCATACAAACCATATTTCCCCCCCAAATGTACATAATTATAAAATCATGGAAAGAACTCTTTCATTTCCAGAAATTTTCTTTTGAAAAACTCAAGCTTAGAGTTAATTAACTTCTTGATAATAAGGTGTTAGTTGGGTGTGGTTAGAGAGACTCATTTGAACATGTAGAGTATATTTTGATAACAGTTTCATAGAAATATTTAATGCAGATCTAAAAGGGTATCTTACCAATACAAGAAGGCAGAGGACAGTCCCATGCCCTTCTCTCCCCTGTCATGCACTTGAGAAGACTACTTCCATGGAGCGGTAGCTTGTGTTGCGTCCACAAATGATAGTGCTACCAGCAAAGTGGCCTTGGTCACTGATCTAACTAAATTATGGAATGTCGGGATCTTCACAATGTGAAAGTTCAAAACCTGAGAGAAAAATATAAATTGATTAAAGGTAAAATTTAGCAGGAGGATTTAAAACTATTCAAATTGTCCCTTTTAATTTTTTTAGCAAGATTACATGCTTTTTCCTAGTCATATTACTTTCACCATATTTAATTTTGACAGTGTACAGTAACCATAAAGAGCTTATTTTTCTTGAAAATTAGGATGTGTTCTATTTTTCAAATGTATTAATGATATCCTATATCATGGCTTGTAGTATGAAGTTTCCTGCCAGTTTCAAGTGGTTTACAGTGTAAGATTCTGACAATGATATTGCAGTATAATAAGAAATACATATTTGCACTTTGTTTCTGGTTCCTGGCACAGAACTACAAAAAAATTTGGAATTCCCAAATGATAACGGTGAGAGGGATGTCTTTGTTATTTAAAATAAGACAATCATGCATGATGCATGAATTTCTATAACGAAGTGAATCCTAGAGGGAGGGGTGGGTACCCAAAGGAACTAACCAAGTGATTCAAGGGCTGGAATTTTAGCCTCACTTACCCACTTCTATGCCTACACCCCTCTGAGGAGGGAAGAGAGACTGAGGATTGATTTAATCAATGATCAGTTATACCCATGTAATGAACTAGCCATAACAACCCTGAATGAAAGGGTTCTGAGAGTGTCCATGTTGGTGAATGCGTTCACATGCAGAGAAAGTGATGCACCTCATCTTCATGGGACAGAAGTTCCTGCACTGGGGACCCTTCTGGACCTCCCTTTTGTACCTCCTCATTTGCGTTCTTCATAATAAACCATTAAATGTTGGTAAGTTTTCCTCCAATTTTTGTGAGTGTTCTAGTAAATTATTGAGCTCAAGATGGAGTCTGTGGGAACACCTGATTTATAGCTTGTCAGTCAGAAGTACAAGAGGCTCAGACATGAGACTGACATTTGGAGTGGAGACAGTCTTGTGGAACTGAGCCCTTAACCTGTGGGGTCTACACTAACTCCAGGTAGTGTCTGAATTGAATTGAATTGTTGGTGTCAAGTGTTGGGGCTCCAAACACAATACTCGAAAGTACAGCACTTTGGCGTGCTGACAACTTTGAACCAAAAAAGATTAGAAGACCTCAGAAGCAAGGCCTCTCTGACCTTCTCCAGTCTCTCACCCCTCTTTCTCCTCCTAAACTACTAATAGAAACCTGAATTCTTCTTCCCCAAAGGAAGTCATGGAAACTAGAACCTCTCTTCCTCAAAGCAAGCTACAAAACTTGAAAGGTCTCTCTCAAACGTTTATCTTCTCCCTTGAAGACTCTCACTCCATAGAGAATCTGCCCCATACTCTGGAGAAAGTAATGACACACAGAGAAGTCCAGAATAATCGAAACAATCAGCCCTTCATGGACTTCTTCTCTCAGTTAATTACCCTTAGATTATTCCCTTCATGTTCAATCACATTTCTACAAGGTTGTCCATTCTTAATTGACCTTAATCACAAAACCAGATAGTTTTCATTTGGTCTTTGGTTCTTCATTTCTGAAGCCTTCCATATCTTGTAAAACTTTGATTAAATAAGTTTGTTAGGTTTTTCTCTTGTTAACCTGTCTTTTGTTATAAGGAGTATTGGCCCTTGTCAGGGTGAGGAAAAGTATTAAATCTTTCTGCCCCACACCAGCATGTTGGAGAATTGGTTGGTGTGAGGAAGAAACAGATACATTTGGTGTCAGAAGGGTGTGAGAAGAGATACAGGTTTTTATTCTGACAACATAACTGCTAGCGTCATATCATCAAAAATTTAAAATTCAGCCAAAATATGTGAAATAACTATCCAAGGAAAAAAGTATATCTCTTGCAAATATAACTTTAGACTGCTTTACTTATATAACATTAGAAGAAAAAACAGTCTCATTTCAAAAATATACTTTATTAAGAGGTAATATAACATAGTAACCAGTTTGATAAACTGAATTTTTGTATTCTACCTACTCCAGAAAAAGTATACTTCTCAAAAATTCTCACAGCAGAAAAAAAAGGAAAGCTCTCTGCATGTTGTTGTTCCAAGATTTGAAGAAAATACTTCTGTGTTTCTACAGAGTTGGGGCTTTCTGAGTCAGTCTGCTGAAAACTGAGACCCTGGACTGACAGCAACCATTGAAGACTGAATTTACAATTGTATGAGCAGTGAGACATTTACTTAACTGAGGAAAAGTTAGGTAAGTTTCAGTGAAGAATGAGACCCAGATATTACAGACATCTCTATGTTATAAAAGCTAGAAACACAAGAGGTTGTTGTGGCCTTTGGAGAAAGAGATTTATGTTCCAAAAGGGTAGAGTGAGAACCCTGGATCCTTTCCACCCCATTTCCAAGGAGAAAGGTTTTCCTCCCTTTCAGGAGAAGAGAGGAAGGAAAGCTGCCTCAAACAGAACAGGCCCTCCCCCATTTTTGCCATTTGCCTATGAAGTCCCTGGTCATGTGTGTAAAGGATTTCTTCATCTGGTATTCATCATTTTGCTACCGAGGTAAACACTGGGTGAAAGGAGAGCTAACACAGACATCAACAACATCATCATCATCATCATCACAATACTTAATGATCTTTCTAAATCCAGAATATCTTATTTGTATATTTAGAGCAAAACTAATAAAGGTAAATGTTAAAAATAAACCAATACTCATAACACAGTGCAATGTTAAGATCCTGAAGGAACTACAAAGGAGACTTCATAATTTAAACCAGACACCATACTAACAAATCAGTATCTGCGTTCCCTAGATAAGTAGTTCTTTTGTTCTTAATGTTTTACAAAGTATAAAAATGTAACATGAATAATGATACATACACCAAAGATATTTAGATAGTTAGATGCAAGATTGTATCAGTTATAGCTTCTGAGAATAGAAGATTATAAAGAATATTCTAGATAGCCTCATGAATGAGACAGATCACTTATTTTGAGATAAAACTATTGGGGGAAAAAAACTCTTACTTGTGTCTTAAATTATATGGTGATCAAAAAGATATTTGCATCTTTTTTTATAGGCATAGATTCTTGGGCAAATTAACCTAGAGTTGAACTAGAAAGCAAAAAAGGCATACATTAACTTACTGATATCAAATCACTAATTTGCAACCTTGATTTCCTAGAGTGTCACAACATCTGTAAAATTACAAGACTTTGCATAGCTCTAAGTACTAAGTTTAGCCTAAAATTTCTGAGTTAAGAGAAACATTAGCTCTCAGACAGCATAAGATATTTTTCCTAGTCTCTTCTAGGGATTCTTAATCACTCCCTCCTCTGTTAAAGCACAGATTATTTTGTACATTTTAATTCATTTGAGATTATTTGTATCTTTGCTTTGCTTTGCTTTCCTATAGGCTGCTATTGCTTTATTTCTTCACGCTTTCCCACAGTGCCTGTCCAGTAAGAATCCTAGCACATTATAGATGTTCAATAATGCTCATGAATAAATGTGGATTCTTAGAAGCAATTATCTCCAGAACACAACTTTAAAATAAAATAAAGGAATGTTGATAAGAAACTGAAATTTGAGGGGGAAAATGTAAAGCTTCAAGAATCACCTGTATAAATCAACCTGTGGCCGCGTCATTTGGGAGAATGTAAGTTAAAATAAGGCAAATGCAAACAGCTGTATAGACATAGTCATACAAGGTATTAGTAATCATTAAATCAGCTTGTTGCATACATAATGAAATGACATACTAAAAAACATGGTCAAGCAAGTCAGTTTTTCTAACACAGAAGACGGCAGGAGTAACTTTGAAATTTCAGGACATACTACTTTGTAAAGATCCGTGTACCTAATATGACATTTACAATGTCCCTGCTCAAAGTTTACAAGTTTGCATTCCTCACCAGACATACGGTTCAGTTTATCAATCGAGATGTAACCAATTTTGAATTTTACCATATACAATTTCTAAAATAAAAATGGAAATCAAACTCTGTTTTCAAGTTTATTACCAACTTCATCCTTACTTAATTTGAATGTTCTGCAAATGTGATTGGAAATTGCTGGTGATGAGATATTCTTTGTAAATTCAGATAATTTGTAATACTTTGCATTGTAGAGGAAAATGCATTTAGACAATAGTATATAAGCTACAAAGTACAATATAATTTAGCTCAAATTGATGAAATTATTGTTGCTTTTTCATAAATATTCAGAAATGTCTTTATAGGAATGTTCAGTGCCTGTCTTTTCATTGAAAAGCTCAAACACTTGAAACTGACAAAGATATGTATGCAAAATGATATATACTATAAATATTCACCATTTCTTGTGAAAATTGGTACTCTGATGAAATGAGCATTTCTGGAGTACAAAATGAACATAAAATCTCCACAACCTAAATCCTTTTGACTTTCTGAATACTTTAAATTGAGATCTAACTCATTTCCTGCTATCATGTAGTATATTTCCCCAAGGATTTCTAATGTATTTAAGTAATATTTGAAAGCTGCAAAATAATTCCAAGGAAAACAAACATTTATAGCAATTCATTCATAATTACATTAACATTATTACTAAGACATAAACATTGCAAAACAAGTTAAAGCTCCTCGTGTATCCTTTCCCAATCCCTTTCTGGCTTTGCCCTACCAAGAACTAGCACATATTCTGACTTAGCATACTATGTTATGTATATGTCTATGAGAAATATAGTATGTTTTGTAAGTTCTTATATATTATATAAATAATAAAATTATTTTAAAAATTCCTCTGAGGCTTCATTTTTTTGCCAGGTATTGTGTTTTCACTTCATATTTTTGTACCTATGCACACACATGCACATATCCAAGCACACACACATTTGATTCATTTTATCTACTCTGTCATATTCCATTGGTGACATATTCTTAAAATAATTTACTTATTCTACATTTTCTTTAAATGATTTATTAAGCAATATAAATCGAGCATTATATTGCTTCCAATTTATTACTGCTACAGAAAACACTATAGTTCTACGTCTCTTTTTGCACATTTACAAGTGTGTGTATAGAGCATGCACCACATAAAGACTCAAAGTTCACCGTCCCCAAGATTCAGTCAAATTCTTCTTGTTACTTAACTTCTGTCTTGGCTTACACAAAGATAAATAATTAAATTCTGATCTCAATATAACTTATCTCAATTTGTTTATGAACAACTGTATTCACATGGAGTGATGTCATATCTCAGCAAAACATTACCAATAAAAACTTAATTGGCTTTCCAGACTAGCCTGCTTGTGATTATATTTGATATGGATGCTATGCATGTTAGCATAAGCAAGGAAATAAATGAAGAAAGGTGTTACGGTGATCATAACACACTACTAGAACAGGGGGAAAGTATCATGCTGCACAGTATGTCTTGGCTCTGCCCATAAGACTCACAGCAATAAACAATAACATATTGCCCAATGAAAAAGAACATTTGGCATGAAAATTAAAGCAAAGACAAAACTTACAATCTTGGCTCTGCACCCCCAAAACAAACTCAAACTTGGAGACAATTAAGCATGCCTATAAATCCAGAGCCTTGGAAAACCAAATGGAGTCCCAAATCAGAGAAAGTGCAAAGAAACCATTGAAAGAACACTCATTAGCCAAATCCATACAATGGTTTTATGGGCATTCCTAAAAGGAAGGACTTTTATAAGACCTCAGATGAAATCTGTTAAGTCATTGACATTATAATAGTAGGTCATAATACCGCTGGCAATTCGTAATGAACATTTTGAAATTCAGGGGATAAAGCAAACATTTTTTAAAAAGGCTTATCTGAGGAGTTTTGAGATTCATTTGTTGTCTTGATCTGCCACGGTGATTGCTAATAAATTCTAACAATGTCCGAGGAGGGAGAAAAAAAAACTCGAAAGCAGTTCTCTGCCACAGCTCTCCACTTGATACACGTTATCCCACCCTTCGGATTTCTTCCTTCCTATCTGGTTTCTACATTTTTATTCAAATGAGAGAGTAGAATTCTGCATATAATTGCTATCTACATGGCTGCTCAGAATTATGGCTTTCCAGGCTGAAGACCACAACCAGAAAAACCTCTCAGGGTGCAAATAGACAAGAATCGCACACTCCTTTTGCATAGATGAGGCTCCTTATGTTCACAGTACAACAAAGAATAAGCCTCACCATTTAATATAGGTAAGAATGTGTTTGTGAATTCGCAATTTCTTAGCCAAATTTCTAACTGATTTTGAAGCTGACCTTGAATTCTTTTCTATCCTCCTCCATCAGAGATATTTAGGGACAACTTGATATGCACATGTTGGACACAGCAGATGTCACCAGAACACATAAACTTCAAGAGTGCTGCCAGATTTACTTGTGTGTTCAAAATGTACTGATTTGTTTTTCAGTTTTCCAAAGCATTCACCCACTCTGGAAGACCATGTTGTGAATATAAGTATACCATTTGTTTACCCTCAAGAGGCATTATTTTGATGTGCTAAGAGGGGTGATTAATCAACAGTAATTAGTTGCACAATATAATTTTTAAAAATCACCCCTAATACTTGCATGAGAAAATTATTTAAAATGTAAAACCAATTATACACCTCATCAGACCCACTTTAGGATGCACTAACTACTCTGATTGAATCATTATGCAACATAAACTGCAGATTTGGGGTGGGATATATCTTTAAGAGAAAATTATTCATACATATGTCTTATTACTTTTTGTCATCACTAATGGGTTTCCATGTTGAAAAAAATTCAGGAACTACATTATCAGTATAGATTCACATATCTAGCTTCACATAATGATGCATCTTTGAACAGAAATCTGTAGTTTGTAATGATGTTGATGCTATGCATTTTGTCTAAGCTGTGGAATCCTATAAGTCATTTAACCATAAAATGTGTGGTTGTCTCAACATGTCTGTTACTACTGAAAATAGCATGTAACGCATTTTTCTCTACAGCAAATAGCGTTTAACACAAAGAAGTACTCCTTATTCCAGTGACTTAAATGATTTCCATTGGCCACTCCTCTGTGGCAGCAGCCATCATAACGAAGTGTGGAATTTAATATAGAAAACAGCCTCCTCTAGCCGGGCTCAGTGGCTCAACCTGTAATCCTGCGCCTTTGGAAGGCTGAGGTGAGTGGATTGCTTGAGCCCGCAGGATCGAGACCTGCCTGGGCAGGCGAGACCTCATCTCTACAATAAATCCAAAAATTAGCTGGGCGTGGTAGCGTGCGCCTGTAATTCCAGCTACTCGGAAGGCTGAGGCGGAAGGATCGCCCGAGCCCGGCAGGTCAAGGCTGCGGTGACCTGAGCGGCCACTGCACTCCAGTCTGGGCGACAGAGTGAGACTCCAACTCAAAACAAACAAACAAAAAAAAGAAAACAGCCTCCTCAACCCCCCACTCCAAGCCATGATTTTCTGACACCCTTTTTTCAGACATTGGGGCCTCTATCCTTTTAGGGAGCAAGAGGCCAGCCCCTAGTACTTGAGGATCTGGGATTTTATTTCCTTTCTCCTTCAAATCTAAATTCAGGTATCACCTCCTCAGAGCTGCCTTTTCTGAGGGGCCAGTCAAATTAGGTCTCTGCAGGCAGGAGAGCATCCAGGATAGAGATTTTACTAAACACACTTGTACCATGGCTCTGCTTCATTCCCTGATAGAGACAAGGCCTCGCTAATGCCGAGTTGCTTCGATGTTTTCAACATTCCCTTAATGTCTTAGTTTCTGTGGAATGCAGATGTAAGACCCAAGCTTAAAAGGACAGTTGTTTACAAGGCAAGACTTCCCTTTTGTCTCAATTCTGGAAGGACCCTACCTGCACAGAAAAGGTCACCAGCTACTGTCCGCTGCACAGGGGATCTAGAGGATGAGGGAAAAGCCAGGCAAGGATGTGCAGTGGCTGTTCGTCGGCTGTTCAGGCTCAGAGGAACTCCTTACTGCCAATAGGCTCTTTGTCCTGAGTTAAAAATAAATGTCAAATAGCCAGAAGAGAGAAATTTTGAATGTTCTCACCACAAAAGATAAATGCTTGAGGCAATGGATACACTAACTACTCTGATTGAATCATTATGCAACACAAATATGCATCAATACACAGCATACACAAATATGTAGTTACAATGTGTCAAGTAAAAATAATTTTAAAAAATAGATGCCAAGTGAGGTGATGGATAATGCAGATTAGCTTCATTTAACCACTCCACATTGTGTATGTATATATGGCTGTCCAGGTTGAAGACCAGAACTAGAAAAGCCACTCAGGGTGCAAATTAGACAAGGAACACACACACTCTCCTTTTGCATAGATGAGGATACACACACTCATACATGCATTTTATATATATATAGCAAATATATATATATATATATATATATATATAGCAAAACATCACATGGTACTCCATAAACATAATAAATTCATCAATTAAAAATGTTACTGAAAAAGTTGATTGGGGTGCTGTAGTGTCTTCTGCCTGCTAATTGTGACAAAACTGATATGTGGCACCCTTTCTTCAGACATTGGGACCTCCCAATGTTTGTTTTCTGACTCTTAGCATCCAGTGTTTCCTTCACAGCACTTAACCCACAACCTTTATACTGTTTTCTAGATACCCGTGTATATCATGTTGTACAATTATAAATTGAGATTATGTATAACTACACACATGCTTAAATAATTGCTGTTTTCTGCATCTATTCTCTTAGGTGAATCCTATGCAATCAGGCATTGTGGCTTTTTTCACCCTTGTGCCACCAGTGCAGCTGGGTGTCAGACACACAGGGAATGCGAAGTAAATATTTGTTAATAAATCAATTTAGAGACAGATGAAAAAGACTGCTCTGTGACTCTGCAATAGTACCAACTCCTGTCCAACACCGCCAGGAACTCTCTTCATCATCAGTAGACTCCATCAGAATTCTACCCACCAGACTGTGGAATGCGGCCAGCCCTTCAGGGGGAGGAGGAAGGGCGGCAGCAGCACAGCCAAGCATAAAGGGGCGTCATTGGTTCATCCCTGCATCAGAGACATGGTGCGTTGTATTTGTTCCTCAAAGTTCCTAAAGTTTTCATGATGCCCTTTTCTACTTGGGCTCCAATACTCGCACATGCATGCTAACCGGTGTGTATACGAACTATACATTTTCAAATTGTTGACAAAAAGTCCTGCTTTGAAAGATCATTTCTAGATACTTAGTGCCCATTGCTCCGCCCTCCTCTAATAAACAATTACAACTCAGGCATTACTACCGACTTTTTATTAATTCATATCATGTTCACATTTTATTTAACAATCATTTTACCACAATTGTTTTACCACAATTCACACAAATCAACAGTTGTATTAATCCATGTCAAAAGAAACTGCTCAAATAAAAACAGAATTGTCTAAGAGGATAGGAGTCACAGGAATGTCTCAGACTTGACTCTCATCATCATTAGCTTAAAATGGTGACACTGAGCACAGCCTCCTGAAGGGAACCCCCATAATAGCTGCCCCCAAAACCTTTATCAAAAAAAAAATGAAGTTAGATCCACAGTTAACCCAATGTTTGTAAACCAAACTTCTAAATTAATACTGACCAAGTTTTCTAGTCAATAGGCTATTAATGAAGTAGTTTATAATATATAACCAGAATAGAAAAAGAAAAATGGGTGAAAATTTCCTCAATGTTTCCTAATAAAAGCCTATGTGAAATCCCCACACACTAAGACTATTCTTTCCTTATTTTTTCTTTTGATAATAACTTTTTTCCCAAGCTAACTATAACTATTATCATGCTATCACGTGTTCATTTTTCTACGTTGTTGCCTAAAATCTTTGTTCACATGCAAACATATTTTTGTGGGTTATAATCAGAATGTACCCCATATTTTGTAAACTATTATCTTTCACTTAATAGCACGTGTTTACCATTTCCACGTTATAAAATCTTCAAGTTAAAATAAATAATACCTAAAAGAGATAAGAGTTTCTACATAGATCTGTAACTATAGGTGCATTTAAATAGAAATTGTTCAAACTAAAAAGTACAAAATATGATTTTTAAAAATAAAATATGCTTTGATAACAGGGCCTTGGCAGACAAAATAAAAAATTTAAAAATGCCATAAAACAAAAAAGCTTTTGGTCTTGGTATCAAGGAATTTTCCCGCCTCAACCTTCTAAGATGGTGGGATTACAGACATGAACAACCATGCTTGACTAATTTTTATTTATATATTACTATTTAGTCTGACAACATTATTATTGTTGCTGTTTCATAATCTTCAACTCTCTGTGTCATATCACATTTTTAAAACATTTTTTAGATTTAAGGGGGTACATGTGAATGTTCGTTATATAGGTACATTGCTTGACAGTGAGATTTGGGCTTCTCTTGAGCCTGTCACCCAGTGGGTAGTTTTTCAGCCCTTCCTTCCGTTCCTCCCTCCCCTTTTAGGAGTGCCCCAGTGTCTGTTGTTCCCACCCCTGTGCCTGTGTGTGTTCAGTGTTTAGCTTCCACTTATGAGAGAGGACATGTGGTACTCAGTTTTCTGTTTCAGTGAAAATTTGCTTAGGATGATGGCCTCTGGCTGCATCCATGTTGCTGCAAAGGACATTTTAACTCAAGACTGAGGGTGCATTCCCTCCACCGTCACCAAACCAGGTGTTATGAATTCTCCACATATATGGAGAAATAAAAATGGCTGGAAAGCAGAGAGCAATGGCACAGTTAAACTCCCCGAGAGTCAATCTACCTTCTTGGAGTAGCATCATAGATGCAGTTTCCAAAACCACATATGTAGTAAAAGGCCACCTACATGTCCATACTTCAGGGGTCCTCTCTAATGCATCCATCTTCAACCACAGGCTTTCTTTCTCTCCAGCCTTGGAAACTACATGCTCAGGGGCAGATCCAGATCTGTGGGGCCTTAAACTTGCCCGGTTTACAGGGGGCCTCTTTAGGAGCAAAAATTTACAAATACAAAATTAGGTCTTGGAGGGAGCCTCAGCATGTGAGCAGCCTGCGAGTTGAAGCCTCATTAGCTTCTTGTGAAATCCACTCTGCCCACAGTCATTTGCCAGTACATCTGATAACATCCATCACAGGAAGCAGTATATCATTCTATATTCCCTCCCAAAGTATACATTTTTTGAGGACAGGAGTTGTGTCCATACTCATCCTTTTACTCTTCTGGAAAGCCAATACATATTATGAATGACTCTCACGTTACTACTGAGATGAAATCACATTCAACTAAGAGGATAACTTTGCTTTCTAGAATTAGTGTTACAAGCACAGGTGTAGAAACATGAAAACAATAACATTTTAATAGCAGTGTTACTGACTTTATTTCCAGTGCAAGAGTTATTTAATTTGTTTCCAGAAACTAGTTTGCTCTATAATTTAGCTTTCTTCAACAAATTACAAAAGCAAGTTACTATCAGAAGTTAAAGTCTCATTATTTGTCCCAATAGAAATTTCAACCCATGGCACCCTGTGTTTTTATACATCCATATAAATTTAACTAATTTTAGTGGGAGAAATTGAATATTTGAATATGATAATATTATGCATAAGTTTTAATATAAAATAAGTATTCTAAAGGATTGATTCTTAGTCAGGGGCAACTCTAGCTACAGAGGACATTTGCCAATTTATGGAGACATTTTAATTTATTACAACCATGGGTTTGTGTGCCAGTAATTTAGTGGGTAGAGGCCAACAATGCTGCTAATATTCCATAATGTACAGGACAGCCCACACAACAAAGAGTTATCCAGACCAAACATGTCAATAGTACCAAGGCTGAGAAAACCCACTCTCATAAACAACAAAGTCATAGATATTTTAACAATATTCTAAAACTTGTGTTTGCTTAATCCTATAAAATTAATCATTAAAAACAATCTAAAACTATTTAACATCCAATTTTTAAGTCAGAGTCTAATAATTTTTTTCAGATTCTGTGAAGATATCTCCAGTAGTAGTAGTAGTAGTAGAAGTAGTAATCAAGCCAAGCATGGTGGCTCACACCTGTAATCCCAGTACTTTGGTAAGCAGAGGTGAGAGGATTGCCTGAGCCCAGGGGTTCAAGATCAGTCTGGGCAAGTTGGTGAGACCTTGTCTCTACAATAAATAAAAAACTTAGCTGGGATGGTGGTGCATGCCTATAGTTCCAGCTACTTAGATGGCTGAAATGGAAGGACTGCCTGAGTCTAGCATGTAGAGACTGCAGTGGCCATGAGCACACCACTGCACTCCAGCCTGGGTGACAGAGTGAGACTCTGACTCAAAAAATAAACATAAAAGAAAGAAAGCAAGCAAATACATATATGAAAAATTCTGAATAAGTAGATGGCAATGAATCACCGAATGCAATTAATACTAACTATACTCACTGATATATTCAAACCCTTTAATTCTTGGAGCTATAAACATGTAACAAATGTATAGCTAAATTTTCTTGCTTCAAATTTGATTAACAACCATTTTAGAAACCTTGAAGTAAGCCATTGGTGTCTTAAAATTTAACCTCCTCATGGCACACTAATTACACCTTGGGAAATATTTGGTGACTTGAATTTTAATCCTAAAAGAAAAATGGAGAGGGAAAATAGTATTATTTTCAATAAGCAGGTGAAAAAGAATTGTCCAAAATATTTACCTAATTTGATTTATTTTTAATTGCTTTGGCATGAAAGGTGTCCATGCCAAGTCACAGCATACAACAAAACAACTACATAAACAGATGATTTGAAACCATTCCCCTGCTTAGATACATAACTTTGAAGACAAAAATAAGCATGCTAGGTAGGTAGAACAAATCAGCTAAATATGTTTAAAGCTTTAGGTTTCCAGAAGGAGGAACAGAGAAAAGAGGTTGTGTAAATTGGTGAGCTATACACTTCGGAATTCTAAAGGTTTTAATAAAACACCTTGCTGAGGTGAGAGGATTTTCTGAGCCCAGAGGTTCAAGACCAGCCTGAGGCAACTTGGTGAGACCTTGTCTCTACAATATATCAAGAAATTAGCCAGGCATGGGAGCACATGCCTACAGTCCTGGCTACTTGGAAGGCTGAGGCAGAAGAATCACCTGAGTCCAGCAGAGTGATGCTGGGATGGCTGTGAGCATACCACTGCACTCCAGACTGGGAGACAGAGTTAGACCCTGACTCAATAAATAAATAAACAAATAAAATGCTCTTGGGAAATTTCATTTTTATGTAGCTTCCATATGTAGCCGACATTTTTCATCCAAATATTAGTATACATTACATATACTCTTTCCAATACTGAAAATAATCAAACTATAGCAAGAGCTTCTATGTCACCTTTAACATTCCTTTTGCCAATAACATTTAAATCACTAGGCAGTTCACTTTTAATATAGTATTTCTATTAATCATTTAAAAAGCATGAGAGTTAATCATGTTAATTATAGCGACAGTTTAAAAATTATTTACTATGTGCTTACTGTGTACTTGACTTTGTCAGCTGAATTCTTTTAACAACCCTGTGGGATGGGTACTACTATTGAATCATTTTACAGATTATAAAACTGGAACATGGAGGTGAGCTGTCCAAGATTATAAAGTTGAAGTGATAACTAAAAATTAGGTCTGGTCAGAATGGAACCACAGCCTATGTGCTTAATCTCTGTAATACCTGGGATGAACTATGCAGGTATATCCCTATGTCTTTGCAGGAAGTTGTGACAATGAAGTGGAAACAACTAGATGCTTGAGTTCAATTTGTGGCATACTGACACTCCTCTAAAGCCACATGACTAATTACTAGGGTGATAAAGTCAAGAAAACAACCTGATCATCCTGACCCCCAGCTCACAATCTTTTACTAGGGGGCCCAGGCTGCAGCATGAGGGAGGGATGCCCCAGGGACAGTGCCATCCACGTAGGGCAGCGACTCTCACCATGCTATACCAATGCTTAGAGTCCACCTTAACAGGAACCCGAAAAAAAACTCTCATGGGACTTCAACATACAAGGGAGCCCTCCTCATTTTCAGTTTAGCCTCTATTTTCAAATTTCTTCCCAGGTACCAAAAGGACTTCTACATGCAGAATTATAAGTAAAGCAGTAACCATAGCTGTGTTGTGAACACTGTGGTTTGGACATGAAAGAAATGTACCTTCTTTCACTCTGCTGTCATCTTTCTTTTCTTTTAAGTCTGTTTTTTATAGTTGGTATTTTAATTATGGGAATAATTGCTTTTCTACAATCATTGATGTACAATTAAAAACCTGATGGAACTTGGAAAAAAAGAATTCTCTGGGGTTTGCATATATCCCATAATAGACACAACAGACAAATGTGATTCTGACACCAGCTTTGCCAACTGGTAGGCAGAAATCATGGGAAAATAATGCAATGTCTCTGAACTTAAATTTTCCCATCTGCAAAATGGAGATGGTAAATTTGACAGAGCTGCTGTAAAGATTAAATAAATTAATATATGTGATTGTCTGGTATAATATAATGCCTGGAATGCAGTAGATGCCTAAGATATGTTATTTACTAGTGCACAGTCTCTCTTTCTCTCCACACACACACACACACACACACACAGATGCACATACACACATGCACGTGCACACACACACACGCATGCATGTATACTTACACACTTAACGTTTCACTAAAGCAAATTCCCCAGACTCATGTTCCTCATGGCCTTGACAGAGTTCCAGGTTTACAAGCTGAAAGTGGGTCAAGTGTGGCAAGTCTCCACCTCCCAGTCACCACATGTCACTATCTGCACCCCAGGCCCACATCTGTACAGTCCTGGGTCAAAATGGGTCACAGAGCATCCTTATATACACCTTTTCCTTAGCAGGAAATAAGCTCATTAGCTTTAGGGGTCCTAAGACTCCTCTCACACCCTTCTTAGTGAGAGCTCCACAGAAGTCTTGCCGTGTCCCCTCTCCCACCCCTCAATGTTCCAATTACAGATTTCCCATCACATCGGCTACAACACTGAAGTTCACTTAAAAATATCACTCTGCTCATGTAGTAAATCTTCAAAAAGGCATATCTTTTTTATATTTTCCCCTTTCAGATTCCTTTAGAATAAGGATCTAGAGTTTGCATATGTGGCTTTACCTTTTTGGTAAATTTAGTACTATTTGGGTGATTTTTCCATGATGTCCTAGCAAGAAACATGAATTTAAAATTAAACAGTTTAGAAGTATTTCATTCAGTTTCTAGAGTTACAATAAATACCCAGACTTATTCTCTTTTAAAGCAAATAAACCAGTCTAGTGTCTATATTTCAATAATGAATTATTTAAACTGAGAAATTGTCTTTTGTATGAATGGCAAAGCTATTAACTATAAGAATTCTAATTTTAAAATACTTCATTTGAACTTTTTTTGGCCATGAATTATGCTACACCACTTTATGTCCTGTGGAGCCCTATGCAATCATCAAAATTAGATAAAAACTAAGTGAATATCATGAAAAGAGTAATGGGAATATTAGTTATCCATCACTAAAGACATGCCTCTGCAACAGCAAAGCTATTTGGCAAAACAAGTTTCCACAAACTTCTATTGAAACCATAAAAAGAAAGAAGTAAAAATTTTTTTTTAATACTTTAAAATTAGTCTCCTTTTCCTTTGCTTATTTTCTCCCTTACCTGCTGCCAATGAGCATCACCACTGACTAATTCCCAGCAGGGTGAGTAGAGTTCTGCTATAAAAATCTGCTTTTAAATTATAAAGAATTGCCAGTATTATAAATTATTACTTCATTACTACCATGCTGAGATGTTCAATGTCAAAGTGCCAAGGATTTTTTTTTTCCATTAATCAGTATTTTTTATTATCGTTTTGGGGGGTACAGTTAAGGGTTAGGTGTACAATTACGTTTCATTCAGGCACCCTGTTGATAAGAGGTGTTTTCCCATCCCCCGACAGATATTTGCTACTGTTAATCCCATCCCCCTCCCCCCCATAGTTTCCCAGTACCGTCAGTCATTTTCTGATAGTATTACATTGGATATTCAACGTCCATTATATGAGTAAGAACATGTGATACTCAGATCTTTGTTTCTGTGAGAGGTCACTCAGTATTATAGACTCTAGTTCCATCCAGGTTGCAGCGAAATTCATGATTTTGTTCTTTTTTATGGTTGCGTAGTATTCCATCGTGTATATGTACCACATTTTTTTAATCCAGTCCTCTTTTGATGGGCAGCATGGTTGTTTCCAGGTTCTTGCTATTGTGAACAATGCTGCGATGAACATACGTGTGCAGGTATCTTTTTTATAGAGTGATTTGTGTTCTTCAGGGTATATTCCCAGTAGGGGGATTACAGGGTCATATGGAAGGTCAATTTTTAGAGCTTTTAGGAATCGCCACACTGCTTTCCACAGAGGTTGCACTAGTTTACACTCCCACCAACAGTGTAGAAGTGTTCCCTTTTCACCACACCCTCTCCAGCAGCTGTTATTTTTTGAGTTGTTGATAATTGCCATTCTGACTGGAGTTAGGTGGTATCTCAGTGTGGTTTTGATTTGCATCTCCCTGATGATTAGTGAGGTTGAGCATTTCTTCATGTGTTTGTTGGCTGCTCGAATGTCTTCTTTTGTGAAGTGTCTGTTCATATCTTTTGCCCATTTTATAATGGGGTTGTTTGTTTCTCTTCTTTTCAGTACGTTCAGTTCCTTGTAGATCCAGGATGTTAAGCCTTTGTCAGACCTAGAGTTGGCAAATACTTTTTCCCAGTCTGTAGGCTGTCTCCCTGCTCTCTTGATGGTTTCTTTGGCTTTGCAGAAGCTTGTCAGCTTAATAAGGTCCCATTTGTCTATCTTCTCTCTTAAGTCCTGTGGGTTTCGGGTTTTGTACAGGAATTGGATGCCAGTTCCGATTTCCATGAGAGTATTTCCTTCCTTTTCTAAGGTTCTTATGGTTTGAGGTTTTACATTTAGGTCTCTGATCCATTTGGAGTTAACCTTTGTGCATGGGGATAGATAAGGGTCCTGTTTCAATCTTCTGCATGTGGTCAGCCAATTTTCCCAGCACCATTTACTGAATAGGTTCTCCTCTCCCCATTGGTAGGTGGTGGGGGCTTTGTCGAAGATGAGTTGGTTGAGAAATTGAGGTTTTGCTTCTGGAATCTCAATTCTGTTCCATTGATCTATATGCCTGTTCCTGTACCAATACCAAGCTGTTTGATGATTGTAGCTTTATAGTAAAGTTTGAAATC
>NW_007155989.1:0-860 GCF_000164805.1 Carlito syrichta | reverse complement strand
GGGAATTTTATGGAGTAGCATATCCACATGCTCCACCAGATGGCCTCCCGTACGTCAAGTCCTCCAGCACCAAACTAAATCGTACCGAAGGGACCATCATCATTTTCCTCAAGTTGGATTACTCAACTGTCTTCAAGGCTGGGCCTCAGCGTCATGCCATTGTACTTGATATTTAAGTCATCACCGCTCCTCAGGGCAATATAAAGTACTCATCATTGGCCCAACAAAAGTATCTGCCAATTCCGTATATGTAGCAAGGACAGTCATATGCTCACCACAAGTCAACCAGGAACAGCGTTTGGGAGAATGTTTCAATTCCAGAGGATCCGCGGCCATTCACGTCATTACAGCCGTTTGTTTTTGGGATAGCAGTTTATTTCCAGGCCCCTTTCTGGCAGAAGAGGAGTCCAAAATGCGTGTCCGAAAGGAAACTGATACTTCAACTGGGAGGCCACTTCCCACAGACCTTTATGCCAAATACATCCTGATGAGACAATATGTATCAGTTGGCACCTGTTTTCTGGCAAAGTGTGCGATCCCCATGGATCAGGACCCAAAGAACACAGCATACCCAGGGTTCAGGGTGGTCCATATTGGATGCGTGTCCTCTGAAATCTCAAGCTATCAAGCGGTCTACAGTGTAATAACTGGGTTTAATGGCCAATATTTGGAATGCTTTTGTCTAGCCTGCTGCTTTCAGTCAGTGCATTTTCGCCGCTTGAGCTTTCTAGACTCTTGATGAATTCACAAGTGGATATCGTATCTACTTCTTATAATGTTTTCCCTGTGAATGTGACTGGAGCCCACTCTCCTTATTTGCATCACCCTTCCACATTCCCTGATTCCTCAGAAGATGTGCC
>NW_007155988.1:0-762 GCF_000164805.1 Carlito syrichta | reverse complement strand
AGGCTGGTGTTGTACCTGCAGGCTCTTGCCGTCCACTTGCCTGGGCCTCCAAAGGGCCGGGATGTCAGGCTGAGGCCTGATAACGGGCTGAGATTGTGGTGTTGTTAGTGGTTGGTATTAATATTCTGATTCTGAGTCCCGCTTTGTCACTCAGGTCATAGCGCAGGGGCCAGCTCTTGGCTATTGTGGCCTCCACAAGCTCAGCTTCGGCATCCTCCCACTGTTGCCTCCTGAGTGCCCATAAAGACAGGCATGTGCCACCACGTTTGTCTCATTTTTTTGACTTCTTGTAGAGAAGCGGTCTTGCCATGGTGCCTGGACTTGTCTCGAATCTGGGGGCTCAGACCATCCTCTCATGTCGAGCTCCCATAGCACTGGGATGACAAGCCTGAGACTCCACCCTGGCCTCCACACCACTCTTGGGGCCCCACCGGGAAGACTGCTCTCTTCTGATGACCCAGGATCCTGGAGAGGGCAGCCAGAATCACCAGCTGAACCCTACCCATAGGGGGCACCTGGTGCAGGGGCATGTCTCTGCCGGGGCATCCACCCTTTTGCGTGCCTTGATACCCAGTATGGACCAGCAGGCTCCTCCCAGGGACCACCTTGGGGAAAGGGAGGACATGACTCTAAAACCTTCGGGTGGCATGACAGCCAGGCGACTCAAGCCTGTCTCTTCAGCTCTCGAGAAGTCCAAGACAAGAGGATGATTGAAACCCAGGATCTCGAGACCAGCTGGACATCATAGCAGGTCCCCACCTT
>NW_007155987.1:0-761 GCF_000164805.1 Carlito syrichta | reverse complement strand
GGGCCGGGATGCCAGGCTGAGGCCCTGATAACGGCCTGAGATGGTGGTGTTGTTAGTGGTTGGTATTAATATTCTGATTCTGAGTCCCGCTTTGTCACCTAGGTCATAGCGCAGGGGCCAGCTCTTGGCTATTGTGGCCTCCACAAGCTCAGCTTCGGCATCCTCCCACTGTTGCCTCCTGAGTGCCCATAAAGACAGGCATGTGCCACCATGTTTGTCTCATTTTTTTGACTTCTTGTAGAGAAGCGGTCTTGCCATGGTGCCTGGGCTTGTCTCGAATCTGGGGGCTCAGACCATCCTCTCATGTCGAGCTCCCATAGCACTGGGATGACAAGCCTGAGACTCCACCCTGGCCTCCACACCACTCTTGGGGCCCCACCGGGAAGACTGCTCTCTTCTGATGACCCAGGATCCTGGAGAGGGCAGCCAGATTCACCAGCTGAACCCTACCCATAGGGGGCACCTGGTGCAGGGGCATGTCTCTGCCGGGGCATCCACCCTTTTGCGTGCCTTGATACCCAGTATGGACCAGCAGGCTCCTCCCAGGGACCACCTTGGGGAAAGGGAGGACATGACTCTAAAACCTTCGGGTGGCCTGACAGCCAGGTGACTCAAGCCTGTCTCTTCAGCTCTCGAAAAGTTCAAGACAAGAGGATGGTTGGAACCCAGGATCTCGAGACCAGCTGGACATCATAGCAGGTCCCCACCTTGACCTCATGCAAAACCCAGAAAGCCTTGGGTGAGGGCAGGACTAGCATGAG
>NW_007155986.1:0-751 GCF_000164805.1 Carlito syrichta | reverse complement strand
TCATAGCGCAGGGGCCAGCTCTTGGCTATTGTGGCCTCCACAAGCTCAGTTTCGGCATCCTCCCACTGTTCCTCCTGAGTGCCCATAAAGACAGGCATGTGCCACCATGTTTGTCTCATTTTTTTGACTTCTTGTAGAGAAGCGGTCTTGCCATGGTGCCTGGGCTTGTCTCGAATCTGGGGGCTCAGACCATCCTCTCATGTCGAGCTCCCATAGCACTGGGATGACAGGCCTGAGACTCCTCCCTGGCCTCCACACCACTCTTGGAGCCCCACCGGGAAGACTGCTCTCTTCTGATGACCCAGGATCCTGGAGAGGGCAGCCAGAATCACCAGCTGAACCCTACCCATAGGGGGCACCTGGTGCAGGGGCATGTCTCTGCCGGGGCATCCACCCTTTTGCGTGCCTTGATACCCAGTATGGACCAGCAGGCTCCTCCCAGGGACCACCTTGGGGAAAGGGAGGACATGACTCTAAAACCTTCGGGTGGCCTGACAGCCAGGTGACTCAAGCCTGTCTCTTCAGCTCTCGAAAAGTTCAAGACAAGAGGATGGTTGGAACCCAGGATCTCGAGACCAGCTGGACATCATAGCAGGTCCCCACCTTGACCTCATGCAAAACCCAGAAAGCCTTGGGTGAGGGCAGGACTAGGCATGAGGATCACCTCCGGCCCAGATTTCAAGACCAGGAAGGAAGACCTGGATGTCATCCAAATGGAAGGCACGTGATTTCAGTAGTTTGGGAGGGCCAG
>NW_007155985.1:0-983 GCF_000164805.1 Carlito syrichta | reverse complement strand
CAATCTTACAGAAGGTATTCCAGGTGAAAGAAAAAGATGGAACTCTCCCCAAATCATTTTATGAAGCCAACATCACATTGATACCCAAGCCAGGTAAAGATCCAACAAAGAAAGAGAATTACAGGCCAATATCTTTGATGAACATATATGCTAAAATTCTCAACAAGATCCTAGCAAACCGGATTCAGCAATACATCTCAAAAATCATCCACCATGACCAAGTAGGCTTCATTCCTGGCATGCAAGGCTGGTTCAACATTTGTAAAACCATAAATGTAATTAAATACATCAACAGATGTCAAAACAAAACCCACATAGATGCAGAAAAAGCTTTTGATAAAATCCAGCACCCCTTCTTGATAAAAACCCTTGAACATCTAGGCATATGGGGAACATACCTCAAAATAGTAAAAGCCATCTACGAGAAACCCACAGCCAGCATACTCCTAAATGGACAAAAATTGGAACCAATTCCCCTGAAAACTGGAACTAGACAAGGATGCCCACTCTCTCCCCTCCTGTTCAACATAGTATTGGAAGTCCTGGCTAAAGCAATCAGAGAAGAAGAGGCAATCAGAGGTATTCAAATAGGAAAAGAGGAAGTCAAGTTATCTCTGTATGCAGATGATATGATGGTGTACCTTGAAAACCCAAGAGAATCTGTCAAAGGCCTCCTTGCATTGATAAAAGCCTTTGGAAAAGTCTCAGGATACAAAATAAATGTACAAAAGACAATCGCATTTCTCTACACCAATAATAAACAAACAGAAACCCAAATAAAAAACACAGTTCCATTCACAATAGCCCCAAAAAAATGAAATACCTTGGCATCTTCCTAACCAGAGACGTGAAAGACCTTTACAATGAAAATTACAAAACACTGCTCAAAGAAATCAAAGCTGACATGAACAAGTGGAAAAATATCCCATGCTCATGGATCGGCAGAATCAACATTGTGAAGATGTCCATCTTACCTAAGGCGA
>NW_007155984.1:0-758 GCF_000164805.1 Carlito syrichta | reverse complement strand
GGATCGGCAGAATCAACATTGTGAAGATGTCCATCTTACGTAAGGCAATGTACAAATTCAATGCAATACCCATTAAATTACCAACAACATTCTTCTCAGACCTAGAAAAAACAACACAGGAATTCATATGGAAACACAAACATCCAAGAATAGCCAGATCAATCCTCAGCAAAAAAAACAAAGCAGGTGGTATCACAATACCAGATTTCAAACTTTACTATAAAGCTACAATCATCAAAACAGCTTGGTATTGGTACAGGAACAGGCATATAGATCAATGGAACAGAATTGAGATTCCAGAAGCAAAACCTCAATTTCTCAACCAACTCATCTTCGACAAAGCCCCCACCACCTACCAATGGGGAGAGGAGAACCTATTCAGTAAATGGTGCTGGGAAAATTGGCTGACCACATGCAGAAGATTGAAACAGGACCCCTATCTATCCCCATGCACAAAGGTTAACACCAAATGGATCAGAGACCTAAATGTAAAACCTCAAACCATAAGAACCTTAGAAAAGGAAGGAAATACTCTCATGGAAATCGGAACTGGCATCCAATTTCTGTACAAAACCCGAAACCCACAGGACTTAAGAGAGAAGATAGACAAATGGGACCTTATTAAACTGACAAGCTTCTGCAAAGCCAAAGAAACCATCAAGAGATCAGGGAGACAGCCTACAGACTTGGAAAAAGTATTTTCCATCTCTAGGTCTGACAAAAGCTTAACATCCTGGATCTACAAGGAACTGAAGAAT
>NW_007155983.1:0-768 GCF_000164805.1 Carlito syrichta | reverse complement strand
CACAGGACTTAAGAGAGAAGATAGACAAATGGGACCTTATTAAACTGACAAGCTTCTGCAAAGCCAAAGAAACCATCAAGAGATCAGGGAGACAGCCTACAGACTTGGAAAAAGTATTTTCCAACTCTAGGTCTGACAAAAGCTTAACATCCTGGATCTACAAGGAACTGAAACGTACTGAAATGAAGAAAACAAACAACTCCATTATAAAATGGGCAAAAGACATGAACAGACACTTCACAAAAGAAGACATTCGAGCAGCCAACAAACACATGAAGAAATGCTCAACCTCACTAATCATCAGGGAGATGCAAATCAAAACCACACTGAGATACCACCTAACTCCAGTCAGAATGGCAATTATCAACAACTCAAAAAATAACAGCTGCTGGAGAGGGTGTGGTGAAAAGGGAACACTTCTACACTGTTGGTGGGAGTGTAAACTAGTGCAACCTCTGTGGAAAGCAGTGTGGCGATTCCTAAAAGCTCTAAAAATTGACCTTCCATATGACCCTGCAATCCCCCTACTGGGAATATACCCTGAAGAACACAAATCACTCTATAAAAAAGATACCTGCACACGTATGTTTATCGCAGCATTGTTCACAATAGCAAGAACCTGGAAACAACCATGCTGCCCATCAAAAGAGGACTGGATTAAAAAAATGTGGTACATATACACGATGGAATACTATGCAGCCATAAAAAAGAACAAAATCTTGAATTTCGCTGCAACCTGGATGGAACTAGAGTCTATAATACTGAGGA
>NW_007155982.1:0-774 GCF_000164805.1 Carlito syrichta | reverse complement strand
AGACATCCTCTTTGAACCTCCCTTCTTCCAACTTACATCCAATTAACCAAAACTTTTCATCAGTCTTACTTCTGAAACCATTGCTCCCATCTTCTTTATTTCTCCATTCCACTGCCCAAGCCTCGGAGTTCACTGTATGCTTTTCCTGTCAAATGAAGGCGAATCTCCTAAAAGAAGCTCCCCTATCTTCTGCGATCTCCAGTCCCACCTCCATGCCCCCACTGAAGTCATCTTCCTAAAGCAAGGATATGATTACCTTCATCTGTTGCCCCAAACCTGTTAGTGACTATACTGCCTACTATATTAAGTCTAATTTAGCAAGGACAAGGACCCTTTCAACCTGACCCAAATTTCCTTTCTTAGCCTAGCGTCCTCCCTCCTTTGTCCTTCTCTGCAAACCTTAGCTCAAATCACACTAACTGCTACCATTACTTGGACACACTGTGCTATTTCGCACTTATGTGCTCAAGCTCATCTGTGACTCCTCTTTTCCTGGAATGCCATGCCCATGTGGCCTGGTGAATGACATAAAGTTAGTACCAGCAAAGAGCTTACCAGCAGTGGCCGGTGAGAGCTGGTCCTGGAGCTAAGGTGAGGTGTCAGTGAGAGACGTTTCACTAAGAAGTAAGCTCATCCCAGGCCATACACTGAAATCTGATGCCCAAAGAGGAGGCAGAGACACAGTCAACTACTGAACAGCTTGTGGGGTGGAAGTCGGAGGGGCAGGTGGTGAGTGATCAGGTTGGAGGCTTGAGGGAACAACATAATGGGCTG
>NW_007155981.1:0-729 GCF_000164805.1 Carlito syrichta | reverse complement strand
TGCCCGGGTGGTTCTTGTCCCACAGGTTCAGTTTGGCTGGTGGCCTCGCCTCGCAAAGCACTGGGATGATGAGGCTGAGCCCCAGAGCCCAGCCTCGATCCCTCATCGAAAATGAACTAGAACGCCAATGTGGGGTCCCACACCTGGAATCCCAGCATTCTGGGAGGCCAAGACTGAAGGACGGTTGGAGTCCAGGAGCCCATGGCCTGCACTAACCAGGCAGGGAGACCCACACCCTTCCAAACAGGTAATCTGGGGTCAAGGTGCCCATCATCCTGGCCCCTCCAGACTCTGTGGTAGAAGTATCAGTAGAGTTTGCGATTTTGAGGGTGGTGATGAACGAGTCATGTTCCCGGATCCTAGCCTGGGCCACAGAGCCAGACCCTGTCTCCAAAAACATCAGAATGTTACACAATTCTCAACAGCATGTGGTGTGTTCACAGGGTGAATGAATTTAAAGCCAGGAAAAATGGGATGGGGGGGAAATGTCCCCGGGTGAGGGATGTTTTCATGGCCTTTCTTGGCTGAAGGATCTCCTTGTCAAGTCGGAGGGTCAGCCTGCCTGGGGCACATTTCTCACCTAGGAGAGGAGAGCCTGTTAGAACCCAGCCAGGGAGCCTCAGGAATTACCACACCAAAGCGGGGCAGCCATTGTGGGAGGGTTAGGGCTGGAAGGTGCTGAGCTTGGGAGATGCTCACATGTGGGGGAGCTGGTGGGGAGGACTGAAT
>NW_007155980.1:0-697 GCF_000164805.1 Carlito syrichta | reverse complement strand
TTGTCTCTTCACGAAGATCACAATTCCATACACAAATGGATGCTCTTCTTTTTTTCCCCGTTTTTTCCTTTATGTCTGTGAGATGGTATGTAACTCCATTGCCCAGGCTGGAGGGCAGTGGCTTGCTCCCTGCCACAGCAACCTTGGCCCACTGGGCTCCAGTGAGCCTTTACCTGGCCTTCTAAGGAGCAGAAAAAAAGACACAAACCACCATGCCCAGCTCATTTGGGATGGAGGGTGGGGACAATGTCTCTCTGACTTGCCCGGGTAGGTCTCGGCCCACATGCTCAGGCTGGCTGCTGACCTCAGCTCCCAAAGTACTGGGATGATGAGACTGAGCCCCTGAGCCCAGCCTCAATCTTTTATCAAAAATGAACCAGAAGGCCTGGTGCAGCGTCCCATACCTGGACTCTCAGCTCTCTGAGAGGTCAAGACGTTAGGATGATGACGCCCAGGAACCCATGGCCAGAAGGGGAGATGTAGGGTGACCCCGTCTCCACACCCATCCAAACATGGGGTATGGGATCGAGGTGGCTGTCATTCTGGCCACTCTGGAGGCTGAGGCTGGAGGATCTTTGAAGCCCGTGAATTTGTGGCTGACAGAGAATGACAGTCATGTCCCCAGTCCCTGGCCAGGGGCAACAAAGCCAGACCCTGTTTCAAAAAACATCAGAATCTTACACAGATTCTCAACTGC
>NW_007155979.1:0-767 GCF_000164805.1 Carlito syrichta | reverse complement strand
CCCCAAGGTGGGGCAGCCATTGGGTGTGTTGGGGGTGGAAGGTGTGAGCTTCCTCTCATGTGGGGGGGTGGGGGGAAGGACTGAGGGCAGAATGTTGCAGAACATTTTCTTTCTTTGTTTCCTTCCTCTTTCTTCTTCTTCTTCTTCTTTCTTTCTTTCTTTCTTTCTTTCTTTCTTTCTTTCTTTTCTTTCCTCACTAGGTTGCACAGGATGCTCTCAAACCACTCAACTCAGGCCATCCTCTTGGCCTGGGCCTCCCAAACTGCTGCAATCACAGGCTTTCCTTTTGGTCAACATCCTGGTCTTACTGCCTGGTCTTGAACTCTGAGCCAGATGCGACCCTCCCATCGAGGTCTGCCCTCATCCAGGGTTTTCTGGGTTTTGTTTTGGGTTGATGTGGGGGCTTGCTGTGGTCTCCAGCCTGGTCTCAGCTCCTGGGCTTCAGCCGTCTTCCTGTCTCGGCCTCCCTGAAGTCCCGAGGAGACAGGCATGAGTCGCATGGCTGGCCCTCACCCAATGGTTGAGAGTCACATCCTTCCTTTCCCTAAGGTGGCTCCTGGGAGGAGTGAGCAGGTCCATCCTGGGGATCGAGGTGGGTGGAGGGGTGGGTACCCTGGCGGAGACAGACCTCTGTACCAAGTGCTGCCTGGTAGCAGGCTCAGTGGGTGACTATGGCTGCACTCTGCCTGGTTCCGGGTCATCTGAAGGGAGCGGGCCTTGCAGTAGAGCTGTGAGTGGCGTATGAAGGCCAGTCATGGTGGCTGACG
>NW_007155978.1:0-1085 GCF_000164805.1 Carlito syrichta | reverse complement strand
ATGCTTTGGCTGGTATTCGCCACATGAAACTTATAAAATAATTTTTTCTGCTATAAAGTAAATTTTATTGTGTGTATTGAGGTTTACAACATGATGTTATAGGATACATATAGATAGCAAGATGGTTATTATAGTGAAGTAAATTAACATCGCCGTCATTTCACATAGTTACTATTTTGGTGACAATAGTAGCTAAAATCTACTTATTTAACGAAACTCTTTGATATGGTACTACTGTATTAACTTTAGTCCTCATGTGGTACATTAGATCTCTAAATGTGTTCATCTAAAGATTCTCAATTGAGAAGAAAGTAAGAGAAAACCTAAAAAGCAAACAAAAAACCCTACCAAGTTTGTAATCAGAAACACATGGGCTTCAGTCCTAGTGCCTCTATTTTGACAGTTCTTACCTTCCCTTAGTCCAGGTTTTCTCATGTATGAAATAGGAGCAATAATATCTTGCATGACTTTTTGTAGCCACAATGTTTAGTGGAATAGCACAGGCAAGGCGATTAACATAGAGTCTGGTAGTTAGAAGGCATTTGATTGGTTATTTATAGTTAATATGATAGTAGGAAAATGCATCAGTATCTGCTTTTAGAACTGTATTTTACAAAAGTTTTTGCTTACCTTTTTTGGTGCTCATTTCAAAATATCTTTTTGCTAATAGACTAAGAAACATAGCTTATGAATCATGACCCACTTTACATCTGGAAGGAGGCTGGGCTTGTTTTAGTGGATGCAAGGTTAGGCACTTGGATCCTCATCTGTCTTTATATAGTAAATACATTGATATTCTCAGAACATAATCATTTTGCAAATTGTGCAGATAGATGCATTCAGATGACACAGAATGTTCCCTCTTTAGTAGCTTTCAGCCAGATATGGCTCACTACTTGTGGCTATATGCATGCTCTTGAACAATAATGCACAGAGACTTCCCCATATTTTGAAGAAAAATATAATGAACATTATCATGATACAAAAACTCACCTGGTTCCTCATTTGAAGTGATGGAAGTGCTATTATAAGATCTTCAAACATTTAAGGTTATATAACCATTTTCATGTAGACAAAACAAACCA
>NW_007155977.1:0-772 GCF_000164805.1 Carlito syrichta | reverse complement strand
CCAGTCAACAGGAAGTCAAAAAATGAGCCAAGCATGGTGGCACACGCCTGTCATTCCGGCCACTTGAGATGCCACATAAGGAGGATCACTGGAGCCCTTTCGGTGGAGCCCACGGTGGCCTAATGGGGGAACCTGTGCCCTGACCCGGGCGACACAGTGGAACTCCAACTCAGAATAATAATTGAAACCACCACCACCACCACAACCTCAGACTGGGCTCAGGGGCTCACCCTGGCATCCTTGTCTTTCGGTGGACCTTTTGAATGGACAACCCAAAACTGTGGGTTTGACACCCTCCTGGAACATGGGGTGAGATTTCATCTCAGCCATCAAAAATAAATCCAAAGAATAGCTAGGCGTGGTGGTGAAGACCTATGGGTCCAACCACTCAGAGGAGATTAGGCAAGAACCCTGCCAGGGAGCCTCAGGAACTCCTTCACCAAATGAGGGCAGGCATTGGGGAGGTTGTGGCTGGAAGTTGCTGAGCATGGGTGACCCTCACATTTGGGGCAGGGCAGGGATGGACAGACTGAGGGCAGAATGTTTGCAGGATAATGGATTTCTTTCTTTCTTTCTTTCTTTCTTTCTTTCTTTCTTTCTTTCTTTCTTTCTTTTCATTTCTTTCCTCACTAGGTTGCTCAGGGTGCTCTCAAACCACAAAACTCGGGCCATCCTCTCAGGTGGGCATCCCAAACTGCTGCAATCACAGGCTTTCCATTTGGCCCAATCCTTGTCTTCCTGCCTTGTTATGAACTCTGGGCCGGTTGCGATT
>NW_007155976.1:0-750 GCF_000164805.1 Carlito syrichta | reverse complement strand
TTTTGGCTCCATCTTCCCAATTCTTGCCCAACAGCAAAGATATGTATGAGCTCATGGAACAGATGGCCCCGAGCTACGGCGGCCATTGGACACAGAGCAATCAAGGCGGTCTGACAATGTCATGGCCAGCCCAGGTTCCAGACAGCCTGTCTGCCACCTTCGGGTGGGGGGAGAGCCCTTTTTCTCCCAATCACTCCATATTCCCCACGTCCCCGCGGTCCTTTCTCTGGAGAGCAGTGGATGCAGTTCGTGACGCACGTGGGAGGCATTTTTTTGTTGCCAGAGTCTCTGTCGCCTGGGCTGGGTGAACCGGCACTATCGTGGCTCCCTGGGCTTCAATATGTGGGATGGGGGAGGTCCTCCTGCCTCAGACCCCAAGCAACCAGGTCTCTGGGGGCCTCAATTTTGGGGGCCTCTCACCGAGACAAGGTCTGGCCACATCACCGGGCTGGTCTCCAACCCCTGGGACCAGGCAACCTCCCTTCTTAGCCTCCCAGGGTGCAGGGATGATGGCCATGAGCCACGGTGCCCTGCCTGGACTTGCACGTTCTGTCAGCAGGGCTAATGCAAAGGTACGCCCCTGGAGGGAGGCCACCGAATCCTGTGTAGCTGGGACTGTGGACGCCACCATGCGTGACACAAGTGTTTCCATTATGGGGAGTGATGAGGTCCGCCAAGTGTCCCAGGCAGGTCTCCAACTCCCGGGCTCCAGCGTTCCCTGCCTTGGTCTCCAAAAGCCACAGTCTGGTT
>NW_007155975.1:0-722 GCF_000164805.1 Carlito syrichta | reverse complement strand
CAAGACAAGGTCTGGCCACATCACTGGGCTGGTCTCCAACCCCTGGGACCAGGCAACCTCCCTTCTTAGCCTCCCAGGGTGCGGGGATGATGGCCATGAGCCACGGTGCCCTGCCTGGACTTGCACGTTCTGTCAGCAGGGGTGATGCAAAGGTACGCCCCTGGAGGGAGGCCACCGAATCCTGTGTAGCTGGGACTGTGGACGCCACCATGCGTGACACAAGTGTTTCCATTATGGGGAGTGATGAGGTCCGCCAAGTGTCCCAGGCAGGTCTCCAACTCCCGGGCTCCAGCGTTCCCTGCCTTGGTCTCCAAAAGCCACAGTCTGGTTTTCTGCCAATCCACCGTATTTCAGGAACATCAGGCCCAAGACTGGAGCTTCCTTTCCAAATGATCTCTGTCTGTTCACGATGATCCCAACTCCATACACAAATGAATACTCTCCTTTTTTTTCCTTTTACATTTTTCTTTGAGCCGGAGACTCACTCTGTCATCCAGGCTGGAGGGCAGTGACATGCTCCTGGCCACCGCAGCATCGACACACCAGGCTCCAGCAAACCTTTCTCCAGCCTTCCGAGGAGCCGTAATGACAGACCTGTGCCACAAAACCCAACTCGTTTGTGATTGAGGGTAGAGACGAGGTCTCATCAAGGTGCCCAGGCAGTCTTGTCCATGGGCTCAGCCAGCCACTGGCCTCGACTTCCACAGAGCTGGGATGATGAG
>NW_007155974.1:0-452 GCF_000164805.1 Carlito syrichta | reverse complement strand
GGGAGGTTCAAAGAGGCTGTCTCCTTAAGCCTATCTGGAGAAATTTATGCAATGACTGAGTGAGAAATATAAAAGGTGAAGCAGATTGGGGACAGGAGAATCAGTTCTGTCTGAAGCATGTTGTCTGAGGACTGGCAGATGAAGCAAAGTGATTATCAAATAAGCTCTGGGAGTTAGTCACAGAATTTACAGGAGGCATCAAGAGTTACTCCAGATTGGTCCAAGTCAAACCAGGATGAAACTGAGCTTGGAGACTGAGTGACAGATATCAGGGCTCAAGGAGAGGGGATAAATAACTGGTTTTCAACATTCACTGAACATCTAAATTATTTGGAAGTCTTTAAAAAATTAGCTTCATTGAGATATAATTTACACACCATAAAATTCACCCTTTCGGCCGGGCTCAATGGCTCAGCCCATAATCCTAGTGCTTTGGGAGGCCAAGGTGAGTG
>NW_007155973.1:0-6831 GCF_000164805.1 Carlito syrichta | reverse complement strand
TTGAGATATAATTTACACACCATAAAATTCACCCTTTCGGCCGGGCTCAATGGCTCAGCCCATAATCCTAGTGCTTTGGGAGGCCAAGGTGAGTGGATTGCCTGAGTCTGCGGGTTCGAGAGCCGCCTGGGCAACTTGGAGAGACCTCATCTCTACAATAAATAAAAACATCGGCGAGACCTCATCTCTACAATAAATCAAAAATTAGCCAGGCATGGTAGCGTGCACCTGCAGTTCCAGTTACTTGGAAGGCTGAGGCGGAAGGATCGCTGGAGCCCAGCAGGTTGAGGCTGCAATGGCCGGGAGTGTGCCATTGCCCTCCAGTCTGGGCGACAGAGTGAGACTCTAACTGAAAAAAAAAAAAAATTAGCTGGGTGTCATAGCGTGCTCCTGTAATTCCAGCTACTTGGAAGGCTGAGGCAGAAGGATTGCTGGAGCCCAGCAGGTCAAGGCTACAGTGGCCATGAGGATGACACTGCACTCCAGTCTGGGCAACAGAGTGAGACTCCAACTCTAAATAAATAAATAAATAAATACATACATACATACATACATACATACATACATACATAAATAAATTAAAATTCACCATTTTAAATTCAGAATTCATTGGTTTTTAGTATATTCAGAATTGTGCAGCCATCCCCCTACCTAGTTTTAAAACATTTTTGTCACCTCAAAAAGAAGCCCTATGTTCATTTGCCACCACTCCCCATTTTCCTTTGACTAACTTTAAAAAGAAAAAAGTTGCTGTCAGGAGGGTCTGATAAAGCTCACAGTCTCATAAAGAGCTGAACTACCAGGCTTCAGAAAGGGCAGGAAAGACAATAGCTCCAGCGGTCCCAGCAAAAGTAACTGATGGACTTTTTCTTCACAGTGATACCAATGGATGACTCAGCACTCACATCTTCTTTCCTGTGTCTCTCTCAGTTTTCAAATTCCAGAGAAGGAAATTCAAAATGATCTAGATTGGCCTCTGGGTATATGCCCTCTAACTGTGATCACTCAGGGACCTCGGGTCAGGGGTACTAGCTGGAAAAGTCAAATAAGCAATAAAAAAACAGAACAGATGCCCAACACATTGTAGGCCTGGAGGAAGCAGCTTTCACAAAGATGCCTTATTGCCACCAGGAGGAGAGTGAATTGGAGTTGAGAAAATAAAGGATACATCAAGCCTTAGTCTTCAACAAATCTATACTTTCTACATTTTTCAACCCCTGCATGGGGGTTGAAAATACTTTTTGTGTTAGTTTATCTTTAAGATATGATGACCTTGGACATGTTTGTAGACTGAGAGACTTGGGGGATGGAAAGAAAATAATTGCTAGAGCAAATTACAAAAGAATTTTCAGCAGTGCTGATGTTAGGAGCACAAGAGGGAGAGTTAGCTTTGGAAAGTAGGAGGAAGATTTTCAGGGTGAGGAGAAGGGAGAAATTTGCAAGCCAACAGCCTCTATTTCTCAGAGGAATATGAGACAAAGGTGATCTTTAGATTAAGAGTTTTAGGGAATGAGGAATTGATATGGTTGGTAAGTCTGTGATCTCCACTGTAGGGTCATGTTCACTAAGGACAGTAGAGCAGGGGAGAGGTCCAGCCAAGTTTGAAAACATAGGTTGCTTATTTTTTTTCTTGTTCCTTCCATTTCTGGCTTTTTCTCCACCATTTTAATGTTTATTAGTCTCTCTCCCAAAGGATGAACTAGAAAAGATAGAGAGGAAAGAAGGAAGGAAGAAAGGAAGGAAGGAAGAAAGAGAGAGAAAGAAATGGAAAACCAAATGTTGCAGGTCAGACTGAATGGGTCACACCTTAACATTTCTGCTCAAGCTTTGGTAGGGGTGAGGGTTGACTGGGGACAAAAGTAGGTTGTAAAGTTGTAATTAGATGTCAGTCACCCATAATTCTCCATCATACCCCTAGTCCATGGAAGTCAGTTTGTCTTCCCATGCTTTAGGACTTGGAGCCATTTGTTCAGAGGATGAGCCAGGAGTGTGACAAATCCTCTCAGGTGTAACTTTATTACACAAGGATGCACCAGGAAGGCAGTACCTGAGTTCTCAATACTGGCAAGGATGAGAAAAGGAAGGCAGTTTATATGTCTTCAAGGGAGGGTTATTATAACAACCAAGAAAAATGGCATAAAGACCATTCTTACTTTCCATACCTGCAAAGGGCACCCTTGGGAAGCTAAAAGATATCTTGATTTAAGGATAGGTGACTCTGGTGAGATGTTAAGCAAGATCTGCCCCCTCTGAGTTCTTTAAAACTGAGCTTCCACTCGGCTTCCTGATTTACTTAAAACCAAACATCACAGGCCTTCCTGATAGCACAGTCCTATGAAAAATCATCAAGCAAGTAGCTATTGAAAGAATTAGATCACACAGACCTGAGTCAGAACCCCTATCCCACCACTTCCTAACTAGATGTCCTTAGGCAAATTAAGTATTCTCTCAGATCTTATTTCTTTGTACATAAAATTTTAGGATTAAATGAAATATGTGAATGAAAGCATTAAATAGGGAGGTTGGCACATGTTAGGTGGGCAAAAAGTATTGGAAATAATAGACCATGATATCTAATTTGATAAAAAGTTGTAGGTGGGCCACTCTTAGTATCATCTGGAAGACACTTGTGAAATTCCTTTCCGGATACAATGTAATACAAATTCAAGGTAAAAAGGAGTTAGTTCTATTACCAGAAAAACTTCAGCAACAACAGAAGCAACAAACAAACCAAAAAAGCCAAAAGACTCCTGACAATTCATAAAAACAGATCTGTTCTCTTAAAGACTAAGAATGAGTTTCAAATTGCTAAAGACTTTATTTTTTGATAAAGCAGTGAAAGTGAATACAAAAGTTATGCAAATACCCTCATAAACAGCAGTTGGATTACCTCTCCCCTGCTGTTGTCAAACATTTATGTTCCTTTTCATTCTGGTCTTTTCTTTCATGACTCTTCATGACATTTCAACTCTGATGAACTTGAATTCATAGCTCTGCACTTGTTTTCTCAGTTCAGTATTCTTGCTCATGTCATTCCATACGTTTTTAAGAATCCTTCTATCCCTACCCACAACCCCACCAATTTTCTCATCTCTCAAGTCTTGATCAAATCTCTCCTCCTCTAAAGCCTTGCTTGTGCATACTTCCTCAGAGTCATCATGATCTTCTCCAAAATCCCATGGTAATCTTCTATAGGACTAATGAGAGTGGGCACGTGTCATTCTTTTAGGCTGCTCTCCACCTGAACCTGTGTTTAAAGGAGGTAGAGCCTGCCTCCTACTATGGAATCAGAAGACACTCAGACTCTTTCCCAAACTTTCTTTCAATAAGTTAAGACAAGGACACATGACTGAGGCTGATTCAATCAGATGTAGTCACTCCACTTTGAAGTGGAAGCCAGAGGTGTGAAGAAGCAGAGACCCAGCAGTACTCAAGCAACTGAGAGTGATGCCCTTGGAGGTAGCTATGTTCAGTTTTCTGGGTCAATGATGGCAGAAACTTCAGGAGGAGTAGCAACTGGATGCCCTGATTGGTCTTGTGTTTTTTGGTAGCAGTGGTGAGGTCTTCATTAGACTAACTTCATGGCATGATTTAGGGAGTTACTCATGGCTGTCATCTCCAAGCCTTATTCTCCAGCTTTACTGAAGGATTGGGGATTTCACCAGGAATTTCAGTATATCATAAAACAGGAAATGGCTTGAAATGGAATACAAGGCCTCTCTGAGAACCACTCACTGCTTGCCTTCTTACAACCTTACCTCCAGCCATGTTAGTAGCTCTTCTTTCTCCCTGGGTCTTGCCCATGGAAGGACTTGTAACAATATTTGTATATGTTGTTTAAGGGACAATACTGGCATTTGGAATGAGGCAGAGTTACTAGTTGTCCTGAAATGTGTGGGCAAACCCACACAAAGAATTGTTTGGCATCTCTACCACTCTCAAATGTTTCCAGATTTTAAAAACCTGTTTATAATTATCTGAGTCTAGAGTCTGATTCTATTTCCCTTATAAAAACAAAACATGTGGGACCTTTTGAGGAAAGATTACATTTGGCTTGGAACTTCCCCAAGGGACCATCACTATTTAGGGACATCACATCTCTAGGGATGACAATGGTGCTGTCAATGCAATGCATGAGGGTTCATGGCTCAACTGTCACTGCAGCATTTGCAGGATTCTGTAAAGAGCACAAGCATCTGACTCTTCCATTACGTATTTTCTAGTGTCTTCCTGGCCAAGCATTTATATATTATATGCATATTTTTATGTATTTGTTAAATTAACCTCTCTTTTATGTATTCTTTATATTACAGCTAGGAATTATATTAGTTTTTTTCAAGATTACTTAAATTTCATTTCATGTTTATCATGGTGGCAATCTAAATTATAAAAATGAGCTTCTTGATCTACTTGGGTCACACAATGATCCTAAAGTCGTCCCTTACTTTCCCACAGTCTTCTAGTCTACTTTCCCCCTAAATCTGTTTGTTACTAAAGATCCATCAGAGTGAAATTTAGAATGTTATTCAATTTTTTAAAATAGCATATTTTTCTTCCTGTTAGATACATACACACCTTTAGAAAATGGCTCCATTCTTGCAACCATAACATCTCAGCTTGACTTTGATTAATGCTTTAATAGCCCATTTCAAATACAGATGGAACTGGGGATGGTCTGCAAAACTATCAACAAAAAGGCCCCTGGGATCCTAATTTTTCAGGAAGCTTTATTGAGTGTAAAAAGCATATGGTGACCGTATCCACAGTCTACTTTTAATGACCATGTGTGGGAGGAAGACTTTGCTTTATCTCTGGCTGCTTAAAAGGATTTAAATGTAAAATATAAGATTGGAAAAGGAGAAAAAAGTAGCATTACATTTTATTTTTCTGTTACCAACCATCAAATTCTGGTCAGTAAACTTTTGAGCAGAATGAGCTACTTGATCTTAGAATGAGAACACAAAAAGACTCCCCAGGACAAGGTGTTCTGAGCCAGATTGTGCACAGATTGATTGCAGATGAAGCCTCAGTACCCTGTGCCCGGAGGATTTCTTACATGTTTCAGGCATTCTCTTGAATGATGATAGCCACAGAGATAACAATTGGGGGAGCTGACAAGAGGACAAGTTTCTTGACTTCAAAAAGCAGAAAAACAGGCCTATCATGGTGGATCATGCCAGTAATCTTAGCACTTTGGGAGACTGAGGCAGGAGGATTGCTTAAGTCCAGGAATTCAAGATCAACCTATGTTGGTAACAGAACATAGGCAATATAGCAAGACTTCATCTCTGGAAGAAATGTAAATATTAGTCAGGTGTAGTGCATGTACCTTAACCCCAGCTACTTGAGAGGCTAATGTGGAAGGATTGCCTGAGTCTAGGAGATCCAGACTGTGGGTCTTATCACTGCACTATAGCCTAGGTGACAGAATGAGACCCCAACTCAAAAACAAACAAACTGGGTCTCATCTGTTTTAGTAGCAGCCCTTGGCTGGTGACAAATTTTGTCCTACATGTTTTTGCTGGAAATACAAGTGCATCAGTAAAATGCCTTTGCAAAACCTTATTGTCATTGGGTACAATGTGCACAGGTAGGAGCAGTGGGTACAATTAAAGCCTAGACTTCTTTGCCACTATACAATGCAACCATAGAACCAAAAATTATTTGTACCCACTACAACTATTGAAATAAAGAAAAAAAAGTAAAAGAAAAACTTGCTATCGTGATATGCAAAGCCAGCATCTGAGAATGTTCTGCATCAAATAAATCTGTATGCCCTGAAAGACCTGTATATACTTAAAAGAGGAGGCATGGTTTCAAAGACTGAGTTTGAATCACTTTGAAACTATATAAATTAACATGATTTCCAAAATCAACAGTCTGGGATTTTGATTTTATCAACTCAAGAAACCTTGATGGAAGAGCCATGAGGGTGACAAAGAAAGTCTTGGAGATTTTAATCAAGATGAGATAATACATCTGAAAGTGAACAGTGGAACCCTACACAAATAAAAAATATTTTAGGATATGCCACTAATTGTCATAGTCTCTTGGGAAATGAATCAATATAAATTTGAAAATAATACAATCACCCAACCATTTAAAAAATAAAATAAAATTTAAAACTTCAGAAGAAAATAAAAGAAAATAATATGACCATTATACTGTTACGCTGTAATCTCATACTTTAACAGCTGCTTATTGAAAAAGAGAAAAAACTGATAATCATAAGCAACTTCATTAACTGATGGCTGTTTTCTTTTAAAAAATGGATTTTACCTGTCTGACTTTGAATCAACCAGTTATAATGACCAAAAATAATAGAAATTTTTTTCAAATATGCACACTTCTAAGCTGGAAATATTTGCTCAAGATGTGGTTGAACTGTGTCTGTCACACTGGAGAGCTTTAAATAATTCTTTTACAGTGGAGTGTCAAATAATGCTCTATTCTTTTCAAACAGTTAAGTCACTTTGGCACCATCTCATCATGGTCTGATCATCTCATTTTCTTTCTTTAAATGAGAACCAGAGAATGGTATGGTGCTTTGTCTCTGTTTCCTTGCTTTCATAGCCCCCATGGCAATATTTCTTTCTTTTTTGTCCTTGTCAGTTTCATCACTTTGACCTCAAGTGTGTTTTTCAGCCCTCATAGCAACTTATAACATCCCAGGCTCTGCCATGCAAAGATGCCTTTCACTTTGTGAGAATCATCTATGCCTTGATATGGTACAGATACTTCCCTTCTAGAAATTAAGAAGGGCACAATAAGTGATTTTCTTAACTTCCACACTGACTCAGACATTTATTATGCATAGCATTCTGGGGATGT
>NW_007155972.1:0-373 GCF_000164805.1 Carlito syrichta | reverse complement strand
GTGGTGGGGTGGTGGTAGTGATTATTATTATTTGGAGTTGGAATCCCACTCTGATGCCAAAGCCAGAGAGCATGGGCATGTTCACGGCCACCGTGGACTCCACCTGCCAGGCTCATATGGTCCTCCCACCTCAGCCCTCAAAATGGCTGGAACCAGATGCTTGTTCCACCACGCCTGGTTAATCTTTGGATTTATTTTTGATGGCCTAGGTGAGGTCTCGCCCTGTGTCATGGGCTGGTGTTGAGCCCACAGTCTCAGCCTATCCACACACCTGGGCCTCTGAAGGGCCGTAATGCCAGGTTAAGCCCCTGAGCATGGCCTGTGTTTGTGGTGGTGTTGGTGGTTGGTATTATTGTTCTGAGTCGGAGATCCA
>NW_007155971.1:0-630 GCF_000164805.1 Carlito syrichta | reverse complement strand
AAGCCCTCACCTGGGGGAGCATCTGACTCAGTGTCTCCGCCTGGGTGCCCACACCTCTGCCTGCCTTCTTCCCAAGTGTATACCCAAATGCTCCTCCCAGGGGCCACCTTTGTGAAAGAGAGGGCGTGACTCTCAAATCTGTGGAGGTGTGAGGATGTCCAGGCAACTTATGCCTGTCTCCTTGGCACTTGGCGAGGCCAAGATGGGAAGATGGCCAGAGCCCAGGAGCTCGAGACCAGGCTGGACACCCTAGTAAGCCCCATCGACCGCAAGCAAATCCCAGAAAACCTTGGGTGAGGGCAAGCCTTGGCGAGAGTATAGCCTCCGGCCCAGAGTTCAAGACCAGGCAGGAAGACCCAGATGTTGCCCAAATGGAAAACCTGTGATCACAGCAGATTTGGAGGCCCAGGCCGAGAGGATGGCCTGAGTTGGGAGGTTAGAGAGCATCCTCAGCAACCTAGTGAGGAAAGAAAAGAAGGAAAGAAAGAAAGAAATCCATTCTCCTGCAAATCTTCTGCCCTCAGTACTTCCCCCCACAATGTAAAACATGTGAGGGTCCCCCAAGCTCAGTACTCTCCAGTCCAAGTCCCCCAAAATGGCTGCCTATGATTTGGTGTGGCAGTTCCCAGG
>NW_007155970.1:0-806 GCF_000164805.1 Carlito syrichta | reverse complement strand
AAAGGGGGCATGTAGAAGAGGAAAATAATGGAGGAAGGGGGGGTCAATAGGGAGTTAGAAAGAGAGAAGCGCGAGAGGGAAAACAGATATACATACCATCTATCAGGTGAGAACGAGACACAGGGCTGGGAAGAGGTGAAGAAAGACACGTAAGAAAGAGTACTGATAGCTACATAGTACTAAACAGTACTGAAGCAACACAGAGACAGGGCAATAAAATCGAGAAACAGTGTAAGTCAGAAGGTAAACAACAAACGTGATCTAAACCAGCAGTTACAATGATAAAATCATAGGTCAAAATGAGCGAAAGAGAGAAGTGCGAGAGGGATAACAGATATACATACCAGCTATCAGGTGAAAAACAGTCACAGGATCGGGAAGAAGTGAAGAAAGACACGTAAGAAAGATTGCCTAAGGAGTACTGATAGCTACACAGACACAGGTCAATAAAATCGAGAGACAGTGTAGGTCAGAAGGTCAACAACAGACGTGATCTAAACTAACAGTTACAATGATAAAATCATAAGTCAAAATAAGTGAAAGGGAGAAGTGCAAGAGGGAAAACAGATATACATACCAACTATCAGGTGAGAGAGAGACACACGGCTGGGAAGAAGTGAAAAAAGACAGGTAAGAAAGATTCCCTAAAGAATACTGATAGCTAAACAGAGACAGGCCAAAAAAATCGAGAAACAGTATAAGTCAGAAGGTAAACACCAAACGTAATCTAGACCAACAGTTTCAATGATAAAATCATAGGTCAAAATAAGCCATCAAACTAGAGTCACTTCTGTGATCTCCGATCC
>NW_007155969.1:0-1008 GCF_000164805.1 Carlito syrichta | reverse complement strand
TTCAATTGACCTTCCATATGACCCTGCAATCCCCCTACTGGGAATATACCCTGAAGAACACAAATCACTCTATAAAAAAGATACCTGCACACGTATGTTTATCGCAGCGTTGTTCACAATAGCAAGAACCTGGAAACAACCATGCTGCCCATCAAAAGAGGACTGGATTAAAAAATGTGGTACATATACATGATGGAATACTATGCAGTCATAAAAAAGAACAAAATCATGAATTTTGCAGCAACCTGGATGGAACTAGAGTCTATAATACTGAGTGACCTCTCACAGAAACAAAGATCCGAATATCACATGTTCTCACTCATATAATGGACCTTGAACATCCAATATAATACTATAAGAAAATGACAGACAGTACTGGGAAACTATGGGGGGGAGGGGGATGGGATTAACAGTAGCAAATATCTGTCGGGGGATGGGAAAATACCTCTTATCAACAGGGTGCCTGAATGAAACGTAATTGTACACCTAACCCTTAACTGTATCCCACAAAACCATAATAAAAAATACTGATTAATTAAAAAAAAAAAAAGTGCTTTGTATTGTGGTAAGTAGGTGTTTAAAGAAAACAAAGGGTTTCATTAAAGGTGTGGTTTCACAGAACACATTGCATTTCTGTTAATCAATTCTTTGGCTTCTTCATTCCTTATATTTTTGATCATTTAAGTTCATGAGTGGTGAGAAACAGAGCATTGTAACAGAATTCCCTTGTATTTACCTATCATTTGGCAACAATAAAATAATCAAACTTTAAAAAAAAAATGGAAGTTCAAAACACACTCAAAAGTTTTGAGCTTACTCAAAAACACACTTATTGAATAAAGGAACCAGGGATAGAACACAAAACAGGTGTTTTCATTCCTAGTCCAGTAACCTTCCCACTTGACCAAGTCTTCCAAATCATCTTTTCTTTTCTTTTTTTTTTTTTGAGTTGGAGTCTCACTCTGTCACCCAGACTGGAGTGCAGTGGCTGCTCCCGGCCACCCCAGC
>NW_007155968.1:0-701 GCF_000164805.1 Carlito syrichta | reverse complement strand
TGAGTAATCTATCTAGCTCTTAGTTAACGAGTTAAGTAAGATGATTAAGTCAGCTAGCAAGCACGTTAGATAAGGAGTAAGCTTACTAGTTAGCTAGCTGGTTAAGTCAGCAAGCTAACTAGACCCACTAACCTATTTAAGTGAGCTTGTTAGCTAGGTAGCTAGCTGGTTAGATAACTATTTAAGTGAGCTTGTTAGCTAGGTAGCTAGCTGGTTAGATAACTATTTAAGTGAGCTGGTTAGATGCTAACTCAGCTAGTTAAATCAGCTAACTAACCAGACGTCTAGCTAGGTAGCAAGCTAGTAAAGTTATTTGGCTAACCAGCTGGCTAGCTGGTTAATTCAGCTAGTTAAGAGAGCAGGCTAGCCAACTGGCAATGTATATAGCTAGCTAGTTAAGTCAGCTAGATAGCTACCTGGCTAGTAAGTGATGTCAGCATGTTAAGTCAGCTGGCTAGACAACTGTCTAGTTGGTTAACTCAGGTAATTTAGTCAGCTGTCTAGCCAGCTGGCTAAGAAGGTAGCTAGCTAAATATGTCAACTTGCTAGCCAGCAGGCTAGGTATTCAAGTAAGATAGTTAAGTCAGCTGGCTAGTCTGCAGGCTATATAGGTATCTAGCTAGTTAAGTGAGTTGGCTTGACAGCTTGCTAACTAAAGCCAGCTAGTTAATTCAGTTGACTAGCGAGCTGGCTAGATAGGT
>NW_007155967.1:0-830 GCF_000164805.1 Carlito syrichta | reverse complement strand
ATTAGTCGACCGACTAGTTGGACGACCAGTTAGCTGACTTACTATTCGAAGTCTATTTAGCTGACCTAACTTGTCGGCTGACATGTTGGCCCACTAATCAGCCGATTGGTTAGCTGACTTAACTAGATGGCTGGCTAGTAGGCTGAAAGGTTAGCTGACTTAACTAGTCAGCCAACAAGTGGGCAGACAAGTGAGCTGATGTAACTAGTTGGCCCATGAGAGAGCTGACTGGTCAGCTGAATTAACTAGTCTGCTGGCAAGTGAGCTGAAGCATGTGATGCCATAACTAGTCAGCTGGCTAGTGAGCCGACCAGTGAGTTGACTTAACTAGTAGACTGGCAAGCGAGCTGACTACTTAGCAGACCTGTTGGCCTGCGAGTGAGCTGATAAATTTTTGACCTGTTGGCTGGCGTGTGAGATGACTAGTCTGCTGACTTGTTGGCAGGTGAGCGAGCCTACTAGTTAGGCTGACTTGATGGAAATTGAGGGAGCCCACTAGTCAGCTCAACAGCTAGCTGAGTTGCTAGCTGACTAGTTAGCTAAATAACTAGCTGATTTGCTAGGTGACTTAGCTATCTAGCTGACTTAACCTGCTAGCTGACTAGGAACCTGACTAACTAGCTGACTTAACTAGGTACCTGAATAGTTAGCTGACTTGCTAGCTCACATAACTTGATAGCTGGCTATCTAGCTGACTAGGTAGTAGGCTGGCTAGCTGGCTAGCCTGCTGATTTAACTAGCTAGCTAACTGGTTGGCTACACAGCTAGCCACAAGTCTTAACTAGCTAGCTACCTGGCTGGCTAGCTGGCTAGGCAACTGGCTAGGTAGG
>NW_007155966.1:0-790 GCF_000164805.1 Carlito syrichta | reverse complement strand
ACCACAAAAGCAGGACATTAAAATCAGATTTGAGAGAGTAAAGAAAGCAACTCTTGAGGTGAATTTAGAATCGGGGTAAGAGAGAAAAGCAGCACTTCATCCCAAGCAGAGGGACCAGCAAATATGAAGGCCATGAGAAGGCATGGTATAGCTCAGTTAGGGCTATAGATCCAAAATCCAGACTTTTTTTCATTTAGATCAGAGTCTGTCTTATGAATGAATATTTTCTATTTCCAACAACCATAATGCAAATATATGCAACTTCAGGCCCTTTTATGCTTAAATATTTCATACCCTTCTGATGTATTTAGGGAAGAATGCTTCTATGTTGTAGTTTTCTCAAGCATTAACTCTAACTTTATAATAATTTCAAGTCAGAGACTCCATTGATTTTGCCCTTCATAAAGAATACCTAGCACACGAGTTATAGGGGGGAAAAAAGCTTACCAATCATGTTATCTAAGGAAATGTCTGGGAGTTTATTCTGTAGCACTCCTACAGGAATTCCACAGAAAGACACTGGTGAATATAAACTTGATACACTAGAACTACTGCAAAGACATAATAATCAGAAAATTTTTACATATTTAAAACTTGCATTACATATTAGGAATTCAAATGAATAATTACACATCATGGCATTCTATTTCTTTTATGTTATTTATTAACCTTACCCATAGGTGAAATAGCTCTAGCAGGTGTACATAACTCCCTAATAATCTAAAGCCTTAATTGTCACCTTAATATTTCTACAGAAAAATGGCCCTGCTATTTTTATATGATTCTGGTA
>NW_007155965.1:0-4209 GCF_000164805.1 Carlito syrichta | reverse complement strand
ACCTTTTACAGAGGTTGTTTTGTTTGTCCTGTTCCTATAACATTGTACCTACAAATAAAGTTTCCTTTCAGTTAACTTAAACAATGTTTTAGAGTGACTATGTTGGTACTATATTGTCATAAAAATAAAATGTTTCAAAACAATAAATCAATCCATTAGTTTCACAATACATGGTTGGTACTCTAGTAGTATAGAATATAGAGAATTTCCATAGTGTCATTTAAAAATAGTTCTCTAAGAATATTTCTGGGCCAGGCTTGGTGGCTCAGCCTGTAATCCCATGCTTTGGGAGGCCAAGGTGAGTGAATTGCCTGAGCCTGCAGATTCGAGACCCGCCTGGGGAACTTGGTGAGACCTCATCTCTACAATAAATCAAAAAAATTAGTCGGACATGGTAGCGCACGCCTGTAGTTCCAGCTACTTGGAAGGCTGAGGCGGAAGGATTGCCAGAGCCCAGCAGGTTGAGGCTGCGGTGGTCGGGAGCAGCCACTGCACTCTTGTCTGGGCGACTGAGTGAGACTCCAACTCAAAAAAAAAAAAATAATAATATTTCTGAATTAATATTGAAAGTGTCAGGTATGTGTCATGGAATGGTATGATGAAAGTAAAATAATGCTTAAATTCACAGGATAAGAGAATCCTGAGTTTAATTTAAGAAAATAAGTTATAGTACAGTGGTTTGCTATTCAAAGATGATGGACTCCATGATAGGTATGATTAAACTTATATTTTTAGACAAACCAAATATAAAGTAATAAATAAATAAACACACACACACACGCACACACGTATATATAATGATTTGTAATATGCAAAGAATGACAAGTTTTCAGAGTCTATTTCTACATGTATTCACAGGTGGGGACACATAGCCAACTAGAATACGATTAACTTTTAGTCTTCCAATCACTCATGCAGAACCTGGAGACATCACACAGCCTCCTGTGAGTAGGGCTACCTGCTTCCTGCAGCATGATGGCTCCAAACCAAACTTCCCAGGAAGGTTCTCCCTTTCAGTGTCACAGGACTACCCGTGGTGCCAGAGGAGGAGTCCACACCAGGTGGGCTAAAGTCAGCAGAACATCCAGGCCATGCATAAAGATTCAAGGCAACACAGTGGAATCCATGTTGAAGATTACAAGTTGGGGGTTATTTTATACAAGCTAATTCTTGGTAATATTGATCAATTATAACTTTCCCACTTCCCTACCTTCCTATCTTCTGTACTCCTTACACTAAATTGCCACTTCCTATGTCATGTTGGACATAGCATTCTATAGTTTTCAGAGATAATATGACTAAGAATAATTGATAAAAATTTTTGATTATACAATCAGACTTTGTAACCCATGGCAAATATAAGACCCTACGGCAAAAAGACTTCAATTTGCCTCAATTACCTCTTGCCCAGTAAAAAGAAAGTTCTTTCAACTCCTATAGTGAGCTATAAAAATAAACAACAGAAACACAAAGGTATAGAACAAAAAGTTTATTTCATGTACCATAGAAAAAATGAAGAAATATTTGACATTACTAAATTTCATTGATTTTAAAACTATTTAATCTAAGTACAATTTTGAAAGTGACATATTTGGTACTATTTTGTCATCTGAAAATATTTTGAAGAATTAGAAAATGCACTATTTTTACATGACACAGTCATTACCTGAAAATGAATCTAAATTATGTATTTTAGTTGTGAATGCATTGAAAATTTATGCTCTCAATAGATTCCAATTAAAATAGTGCTCAACGTTATATCACACCTAATAATGAGTCATGTCACTGTCATGTCATAACACAGTATGACAGACATAAAAGAATGTCTGAGGTAACAAAACAACAAAATTCTGCCACAGTCTAATGATGTAAAGTATATATGAGATGATTGTCTATTCCAAGGTAAGCGATTCTGTGGCAAATGCAATTAAAATTTCAAGGTATCATTTCTGTTAGAATTAATAACTATATGGCAAAATTAATAATGAAAGCAAGCAGACTGGAGATCTCAAATTAAGAAACATAAGACAGTTTATTTGTTATATAAACGCACTAATAAATGGATCATTGAGTCTACAGGATGCAGTGAAAGAAAACAATGTGTAAGTAGCACTATGGGGAGTTAAATAATGCCAAGGTTCATATTTAGTCTTCATGTGACTGAAACATCTGATGATCTTGAGAGTCGGAGTTGATATGGGACAGGAGATAAGGCCCAAACCCACACAAGGTGATTAAATCCATTTAAAGACATCCAGCCAACCTATATGATTCTGGTTTCCCAACAGACTGTACTCATAAAAAGATGGTGAAAAATATGATTTCAAAAACTAAGGGGAATCAGGGGACAATAAAATTGGATGCTACAAAAGAAACCTGAACATATGGTTGGTTAAATATGATAATATTTCTCTGTATGTGACATAACAGCTCAGAGGCAGGCAAGTGCTTGGTAGTATGGGTGGCTCTCCTCCACTAGGTCATTCAGGTGAGCAGGAGGTACCACCAACCCCAGCAGACAGCTTTCCTCCTTCTTCACAATCACTGCTGTCATATTCTTTCCTCAGACATTATGAAGTACAAAGGATAAAAGAGAACACATTTTTTTAAAGTTTGAAGAAAACTTGAACTTTCCATATGTGAGAAATGTTACTTTGTCTCGAGCACAGTTTTGAGAAATTTTCCACACAGTGTTTCTGCTGATAAACACATATTTTTGTATTTTGTTTGTTTTGATCTCAAACTATGTTGACATGACTCTTGAAAATAATTTTTTGAGTATACAATTATATTTGTGGCAGCTTATTTGCAGCTGCCATTCACCATTTAATAATTATTGTTAAAAATAATAATTATTGTTAAAAAGTCATCTAAAAGTGTTATGTAACCTTAAGTGTCCTTCTTTGAAAGAAATGTGTCTTTTTACATAGTCAATATCCTTTCAAACTCTTCAGTTGGCCTCATTTTTTTGCAGATTCAGTGTATGAAGCTTAGTTTATTATTTATAATAAATTTACTTATAGTTTTTAGTCATTTTCACTGTTACAAAATCAATCCTTAAGTTACCTTGTCAAAGACTTGCCTCTAGATGTCAAACAAATATCACAATTAAAAAAAGGGAGTACCGTGTCTTAGAAATACTGGGAAAGTAAGAGTGATAGTGTCCTGTTATCAACAGCGACCACCCTAAGACTGTGACCTGGGCGTCCTGGGAGGAGACTGTGGGGAAACCTGCTTTGTGCTCTGTGTTCTGAGACTGGAGCCTTCTCACCAAGGTGGCTGTGCTCAAGAGTCCATCCCAAACCTCTCTGAGCAGGATCAGCCTCAGAAAGAACCTCGTGAACATAGGGACACAATTTAGTTCCCTCTCCTCCTGCTGTTCTGACTCTCTGGTGAGGAAAGTGGACTCAACTTCCTCCTCAGTTTACTTGCATCAATCAAGAATCTTTCCTTGATGATAAAGTTTTATTTGCCTGTTTTGTTGTGATCAGAATTGCATTAAACTGAATGAGGTACTTCTTTATTATTGGTATTTAAGAATGTTCATGCTTGTTCGCCACTTAGATGCCAGTGGGGACATTGTGTCAGTCCTGTTTCCAGCTGCATTCTCTTTATCCCAGGAGAGCGGGTCACAACAAGGTAGTTCTGGATTGAATTACACATAATTTTTCTGGATGAAATTAGCTGTCACTGTTGCTACCCTCAGTCCTTCCCCCTTACTCCCCGACTTCTCTGAAACTCAGAACATTTCCCAAGTGATATAATCTTGGTCTTCAACCTACTTTGGAGATAATTGATTCTCAGGAGCTTTATGCTATCCAGTATTGTAGATGTATTCTAATTCAGACTCTAGGTCAAGGACCATTCTGTTTTTTTGGAGAGAGAAACTGTATTATTATTATTGTTGTTGTTGTTATTTTATAATAAGTGCTGACTTCCCTAGTCAGAACTTTCATGTTGGTAAATAAAGCCATATGAGCCCTGGGGTAGACTATGAAAGCCTCCAAACCAAGAATAAGATGCAATCCATTTAGTCAATAGGTAGTAATGAGAACTGAGGCCTGTGTCTTTGGAGAATAATGTATCTTTAAGTCACACAATTTTGAGAAAATACTCATGTTTGTGCATCCATAGTAAATATCTTGGTCTTGTAAAAAACAAGAAGAATGACTCAGTTGCATCATAAAGTGCTTCAGAATACCTTGGACA
>NW_007155964.1:0-2726 GCF_000164805.1 Carlito syrichta | reverse complement strand
TTCACATTTGTTCACGCCTTACTCAACATTCGGTGATCCGTGCTGCAGAGAAACCCTACAAATGTGAAGAATGTGGCAAAACCTTTTATCCATACTCAAGACTTATAGAACATCAGAGAATTCATACTGGAGAAAAACCCTACCAATGTGAAGAATGTGGCAAGGCCTTTCACTCTCGTGGACGATTTACTGGACATAAGGCCATCCATGATGAAGAGAAATGCTACAAATGTGAAGAATGTGTCAAAGTCTTTAATTGGTACTTGGGCCTTATACAACATCAGAGAATCCATACTGGGGAAAAACCCTACAAGTGCAAACAATGTGGCAAGGCCTTTCACTCTCAGAATGGATTTGCTGGACATAAGACCATCCATACTGGAGAAAAATACTACAAATGTGAAGAATGTGGCAAAGCATTTCTCTCTCGTTCACACCTTACTAAACATATGGTGGTCCATACTGGAGAGAAACCCTACAAATGTGAAGAATGTGGCAAAGCCTTTTGCTCTCATTTACACCTTACTCAACATATGGTGATCCATACTGGGGAGAAGCCTTACAAATGTGCAGAATGTGGCAAACCCTTTGCCTCTAATGCAGCACTTGCTAGACATATGAAGATCCATATGAGAGAGAAACCTTACAAATGTGAAGAATGTGGCAAGGCCTTTTGCTTTCGTAGACAATTATTGGGACATAAGACCATCCATACCAGAGAGAAAGGCTACAAATGTGAACAATGTGGCAAAGTCTTTCACTCTAAGACTGGATTTGCTAGTCATATGATCATTCATACTGGAGAGAAATGCCACAAATGTGAAGAATGTGGTAAAGCCTTTTACTCCCATTCAAAGTTTGCTCAACACATCAAGGTGCATACTGGGGAGAAACCGTACAAAGTGAAGATGTGGTAAAGACTTTTGTCTCATTTTGGACTTGTTGGACATAAGAGAATCCATACTGAGGGGAAGTCATACAAATGAGAAGAATGTGACAAAGCCTTTAGGTCTCATTCAATACTTGGTTGACAAATGAGAATCTATCTATCTATATATATATAGAAACCTTATAGATGGGAAGAATGGAGCAAAGTTTTTCATCATTTTCCCATGTTTTCTCAACATCAGAAAATTCATATACTCTAAATTTCCTGTATGTACAAACTATAGAACATAGTGAGAAGTTTACAGATGTGAAGAGTTCCATTACCTTTACTTAAGCCAGAGATCTTTTGAATGTACAAATGTAGAAAATGATTAAGCCTTTAACCAGCTAAAAGTTTGTTTGAAGTTAGATTGTGTACATGGGAGAGAATGTATAAATTTAAAGAATGGTTTGAGACCTGCACAGGCAACTTGGTGAGACCTCATTTCCCCAATAAATACATAAATAATTAGCCAGGCACAGTAGCTCCTGCCTGTAGGTCCAGCTACGTGGAAGGCTGAAGTGAAAGGATCACCAGAGCCCAGCAGGTCGACACAAAGATGGCCCGTGAGCATGTCACTGCACTCCAGCCTGGATGACAGAATGAGACTCCAACCGCCCACCCCCCCAAAAACACACTGAGATAGTACCTAACTCCAGTCAGCATGGCCATCATCACTAAAAAAAAACAATATTGGACAGAATGTGGGGAAAAGGGAACACTTCTACACTGATGGTGGGAGTGTAAACTAGTACAATCTCTGTGGAAAACTGTGTGGTGATTCCTGAAAGGTCTAAAAATCAACCTTCCATATGACCCTGCAATCCCTCTGTGGGAACACACCCAGAGGAACTCAAATCACTCTGAAGAAACATACGTGCACATGCATGTTTATTGCAGCATTCTTCACAACAGCAAAAACACAGAATCAACTGTGCTGCCCATTGGAAGATGACTGGATAAAACATGTGGTACATATGCATGGTGGAATATTACACAGCCACAAAATGGACAAAATTTTGAACTCCACAGCAACTTGGATGGGTTTTTTAATTTCTTTAGTTGGAGTCTCACTCTGTCACCCAGACTGGAGTGCAGTGGAATGCTCCCAGCCTCTGCAGCCTCGACCTGCTAGGCTCCAGCAATCATTCCACCTCAGCCTTCCAAGTATTCGGAACTACAGAAGCACCTACCACGCCTAGCTAAGTTTTTATTTATTGTAGAGATGAGATCTTACCAAGTTGCCCGGGCATGTCTTGAACTCACGGGCTCAGGCAATCCACTTGCCTCAGCCTCCCAAACTGCTGGAATTACAGGCTGAGTCACCAAACCCAGTCCTTGGATTGACTTAGAGTCAATAATACTGAGTAATCTATATCAGAACCAAAGAACAGAGTATCACATGTTCTCATTCATAAGTAAACTAACAATTATCGGAATAAGAATTTACAGTAGTGGGAAATTGTCAGGGAAGGCAGGATTGGCAGTAGTATGATTCTGTCAGAGAAGGGGGGCACACCTCATCAACAGGGGTACTGCCATAATGGACATTTGTATACTTAACCTTGAATTGTACCCCACATCTTTAAAATAAAAAAATCATATTTGCAGGTACTGATGTTCATTACTTTAAATTTTTTATTCTTTCTACCCATCTATGGAGCCACCATTAAATTCTATGATCTATGTCAGAGGGAGCCTATGGCTGAATAGAAAGGGATATGACTGGGTGCAGTGGCTCAAGTCTATAATCCCAGCACTTTGGGAGGCTGAGGTGAGAGGATTGCCTGAGCCGCGG
>NW_007155963.1:0-4190 GCF_000164805.1 Carlito syrichta | reverse complement strand
TTCCTCATTTTTGCCTTTGATTTATATATTTGTATATTAACATCTCTCTCCAGCTATATGGTTTGCAGATATTTTCTCTTGTCCTGTAAGTCTTCTTCCTGTTCCCTTTGTTGCCCAGAAGCTTTTTAGTTTGATGTCTTCAACTCATTTATATTTACATTTATTCAATAGTAATAAAAAAATTACTAAGACCAATATCAGTATCAAAGGTGTTTTCCAAATCCTTGTTAAGGTTTTGTTTTATGAGTCATAGCCCCTGTCACTCAGACAGGAGTATCATGGCTCAAGTAATGCTCACTACAGCATTGAACTCCTTGGTTTAGGTGATCAGTCCATCTCAACATCCTGAGTACTGGGATGAGTTAGCCAACAATATTGATAATAGCTTATATGACTGTATGTTTGTGCTTATGCTAGTATGAGTTCAGTATACTTGTAGATTTTCCTATTTTACTTCATTGAATTTGAAAATTTCTCAGAATGTTTTGCAATTTTTGTCTTTCCAAATTCTTATTTGTAATAGGTTTTTAATTGCTTTTTTGGTATCCTGGTTTAGGTTGGTTATCTGTATTCTTTATAGCTTATTACGTCACATGAAGTTGGTTATTTTGAATTTTTTGTCAAGGCATGTATATGTCTCCAATTCTTTGGGGTTGAATTCTGGATTTTTGTTGTTGTACCCTTGAGTCATTTATCCGGATTCCTTTTTTTTTTTTTGAGTTGGAATCTCACTCTGTTGCCCAAACTGGAGTGCAGTGGCCTCTCCCAGCCACCGCAGCCTCAACCTGCTGGGTTCCAGTGATCCTTCTGCCTCAGCCTTTCAAGTAGCCGGAAATACAGGCAAGCACTACCAAGCCCAGCTGAGTTTTTGCTTTATTGTAGAGATGAGGTCTCACTGCCCAGGCGGGTCTCGAACCCACGGGCTCAGGCAATCCACTCACCTCAGCCTCCCAAAGGCACGGGATTACAGGCTGAGCCACCAAGCCTGGCTTATCCTGATTCTTTTTATGCTTTAGAATACATTGCTGGAATTAGGGTATTTGAAAAAAGATACCTGTCATAATGTTTATGAAGTTGCTTTGTCTAGATAAGTGTAACATCACTCAAAAGTTAGAGCATCTGGGAATCTGTAATACCTGTTTTTAGAATGTGTCTTCTCTGGAATTAGGCATGTACTCTTCCAGTTAACTAGGTTGACCCCGTTTCTTCTGATGGGCTCGTTGTTATTTGCTACGTCTGTTGTCTTTCTATGGTACTGAAGTCTGTCTGGTCCTGTAAGAAAAATGTTCCTTTAGTCTCAATAGCTGCAACCTGTTATCCAAAGTATACCACCATCTTCTTCATAACTCTAAGTTGGGACAGAAACCAGCCTTTGGGTAAACCCACAAAGGGCAGAAATGTGGACTCATGCTCCACTTTTCTGTTTATTCTCTGAGGAAGAAATCAAGAGTTAGAAGGTTTCATGTGATTGCATCATGCTGTATTGTAAAGAGACATTATGGTGGCAAAATTCCTAAACTTCTTCCATGTAACTCTTTTTAACATTGTGCTTACTGGCGATTGTGCAAAGTCTTAGCTGTTTTTTGGGTTCTCACAAAGGCAATGTGGTAGGTATTTTCTTTCTTTTTTTTTCTTTTATATTGTGGGCTGCAGTTAGGGTTAGGTATAAGTATTTTCTTAAGTACATATATTTATGAAGGAATGGAAACGTGATTTATACTTGCCATCGTGTTAATGCCTTTAACATGGTGTAGCATTATGTTTGACTTTTAAAGGATATTCACCTGAATCTAATATGTGAATATATTTTATTTTCATTATTTTTACCCCTGACTTCTCACTACACTGAAGGTCTTTTGTCAGAGAAGAACATAGAAGTGTCACTTGCAAAGGCACCAACGGAGCTGGGCTCGGTGGCTCAGCCTGTAATCCCGCACCTTCGGGAGGCTGAGGTGAGTGGATTGCCTGAGCCCGCGGGTTCGAGACCCGCCTGGGCAGTGAGACCTCATCTCTACAATAAATCAAAAAATCAGCCGGGCGTGGTAGCACATGCCTGTAATTCCGGCTACTCGGAAGGCTGAGGCAGAAGGATCACCGGAGCCCAGCAGGTTGAGGCTGCGGTGGCCGGGAGCGGCCACTTCACTCCAGTCTGGGTGACAGAGTGAGACTCCAACTCAAAAAAAAAAAAAAAGAAACAAAGGCACCAACGGGAAGATATGGAGGATTTGGCCTTATGAACTTACTGGGATTAACAGTAGCAAATATCTGTCGGGGGATGGGAAAACACTTCTTATCTACAGGATGCCTGAATGAAACGTCATTGTACACCTACCCTTAACTGTACCCCACAAAACCATAATAAAAACTACTGATTAATGGAAAAAAAAAAAAAACAAAAAAAACAAAAAAAACAAAAAAAAAAAAATCTTGGGAACGTGTCCATGAGAGTGAAGGGCACATAGGATGTTCTATTGCATATAACCATTACAAATACAACAAATGTGGGAAAATCTTTCATCAACACTCCCAATTTATTATCCAAGAGAATATCTATATTTCTGAAATGCCTTCCAAACATGAATATGGCAAAACATATAACCAGTCCTCAAAATGTAGCCAACATCAAAAGAATATTAGAGGAAATGTGCAAAATGTAGATGGGAAAGTGCTTAGGAAATCATCTTGTCTAAATAGACATGAAAGAATCCATATTGCAGAGAGACCCTTTGAAAGTGAAGAATGTGGCAAAGTCTTTCACTCTCATTCAGAACTTACTCAACATAAAATGATCTATACTAGAGAGAAACCCTACAAATGTGAAGAATGTGGCAGAGCCTTTCACATTTGTTCACGCCTTACTCAACATTCGGTGATCCGTGCTGCAGAGAAACCCTACAAATGTGAAGAATGTGGCAAAACCTTTTATCCATACTCAAGACTTATAGAACATCAGAGAATCCATACTGGGGAAAAACCCTACAAGGGCAAACAATGTGGAAAGGCCTTTCACTCTCAGAATGGATTTGCTGAACATAAGACCATCCATACTGGAGAAAAATACTACAAATGTGAAGAATGTGGCAAAGCATTTCTCTCTCGTTCACACCTTACTAAACATATGGTGGTCCATACTGGAGAGAAACCCTACAAATGTGAAGAATGTGGCAAAGCCTTTTGCTCTCATTTACACCTTACTCAACATATGGTGATCCGTACTGGGGAGAAGCCTTACAAATGTGCAGAATGTGGCAAACCCTTTGCCTCTAATGCAGCACTTGCTAGACATATGAAGATCCATATGAGAGAGAAACCTTACAAATGTGAAGAATGTGGCAAGGCCTTTTGCTTTCATAGACAATTATTGGGACATAAGACCATCCATACAAGAGAGAAAGGCTACAAATGTGAACAATGTGGCAAAGTCTTTCACTCTAAGACTGGATTTGCTGGTCATATGATCATTCATACTGGAGAGAAATGCCACAAATGTGAAGAATGTGGTAACGCCTTTTACTCCCGTTCAAAGCTTGCTCGACACATCAAGGTCCATACTGGGGAGAAACCCTACAAATGTGAAGAATGTGGTAAAGCCTTTTGCTCTCATTTTGGACTTGTTGGACATAAGAGAATCCATGCTGAGGAGGAGTCATACAAATGAGAAGAATGTGACAAAACCTTTAGCTCTCATTCAATACTTGGTTGACATATAAGAATCTATCTATCTATCTATATAGAAACCTTATAGATGGGAAGAATGGAGCAAAGTTTTTCATTGTTTTTCCATGTTTTCTCAACATCAGAAAATTCATATACTCTAAATTTCCTGTATGTATAAACTATAGAACATAGTGAGAAGTTTACAGATGTGAAGAGTTCCATTACCTTTACTTAAGCCAGAGATCTTTTGAATGTACAAATGTAGAAAATGATTAAGACTTTAACCAACTAAAAGTTTGTTTGAAGTTAGATTGTGTACATGGGAGAGAATCTATAAATTTAAAGAATGGTTTGAGACCTGCACAGGCAACTTGGTGAGACCTCATTTCCCCAATAAACACATAAATAATTAGCCAGGCACAGTAGCTCCTGCCTGTAGTCCAGCTACGTGGAAGGCTGAAGTGAAAGGATCACCAGAGCCCAGCAGGTCGACACAAAGATGGCCCATGAGCATGTCACTGCACTCCAGCCTG
>NW_007155962.1:0-953 GCF_000164805.1 Carlito syrichta | reverse complement strand
CCTGGTTAGACACTTCAACATTTTTAGATTAATTATTTCTGGTTTTTCTTCTAGAAAAGACCTTTACTATTCTGCCTGCATTCATGTTTATTTGGTCATTTGCTTTACAATGGACTAGCCCTTGCTGACCTGTTTTTAAAAGAGTTGGTTATCTGCAATTTGGGCAACCAGCTGAAGTTGTTTTTTTAAAAGGTTTTTAAGCCTTCATGTTCTGCCAGTGAACACAATGCTACTTGGTTTCTAAGTATAGAGCCATCTATGTTAAAATCACCACTTTAAAATCACAGGGAAGAGAATGTTTAGCAAGCGGAGGAGATGATTGCAGCAGGAAGAAACTGGGGAACACTCTTCATGCTACCACTAAAGAGTATTTGAATGTTTATAATATCATCAGTGTCGCCTGGGCTGTTGCCTAGCAGTTATCTGGAGACCTACTTCACACGTTGTTTTCGTTTAACTGGGTAAACCAAGTTGTTTTGTTTGCTTGCCTTTTTGTTTCACAGATTAGGGATAAATCTGGACTGGCACTTGCAGCAATTAACTAGAGCGTTTGGAAGTCTAAGCCAGTCTCTTTACGGATCGTCTTCTGAAAAAGCAAGCTGCTATCTCATCAGTAACTTTCTGGAGAGCACTCCTGGAATTAAATCGAGAGCATATTTCCCAGTGGTGTTGCCTAAAATCACGACGGACTGGGCACCCCTCTGCATCCCTCACACACAAGCGGCGTCCGTCTGCACAGAACAGCGAGTGACCCCACGACTGCACCACTAGGACAGGAGTCGGGGAGACGAGCCTGTCGCGGACAATCAAAGCTACGCCTTCCTAACTTTCCTCGCCGTTCCTTCTGCGCTTCCCTTCTCACGCACCGCACACCCAGAAAGCAGCTCAATGTGCCAGGCATGTCCAGTGTAACTTACCGCAACGTGATGCAGGTGCAGGCTGGGCGCATCCCC
>NW_007155961.1:0-486 GCF_000164805.1 Carlito syrichta | reverse complement strand
AAAAGCAAGCTGCTATCTCATCAGTAACTTTCTGGAGAGCACTCCTGGAATTAAATCGAGCATATTTCCCAGTGGTGTTGCCTAAAATCACGACGGACTGGGCACCCCTCTGCATCCCTCACACACAAGCGGCGTCCATCTGCACAGAACAGGGAGTGACCCCACGACTGCACAACTAGGACAGGAGTCGGGGAGACGAGCCTGTCGCGGACAATCAAAGCTACGCCTTCCTAACCTTCCTCGCCGTTCCTTCTGCGCTTCCCTTCTCACGCACCGCACACCCAGAAAGCAGCTCAATGTGCCAGGCATGTCCAGTGTAACTTACTGCAGCGTGATGCAGGTGCAGGCTGGGCGCATCCCCAGAGCCATCGCCACGGCTTCACCGGAGAGGAGCTGGGACCTGGTAGCGCTCGGGATCCTTTCCGATCCCCCACGCTCTTGGCTCCGTCGCAAGGCTCCCACACAGCTCGGCCTCCCCAGGAGTGG
>NW_007155960.1:0-747 GCF_000164805.1 Carlito syrichta | reverse complement strand
CCTAAAATCACGACGGACTGGGCACCCCTCTGCATCCCTCACACACAAGCGGCGTCCATCTGCACAGAACAGGGAGTGACCCCACGACTGCACAACTAGGACAGGAGTCGGGGAGACGAGCCTGTCGCGGACAATCAAAGCTACGCCTTCCTAACCTTCCTCGCCGTTCCTTCTGCGCTTCCCTTCTCACGCACCGCACACCCAGAAAGCAGCTCAATGTGCCAGGCATGTCCAGTGTAACTTACTGCAGCGTGATGCAGGTGCAGGCTGGGCGCATCCCCAGAGCCATCGCCACGGCTTCACCGGAGAGGAGCTGGGACCTGGTAGCGCTCGGGATCCTTTCCGATCCCCCACGCTCTTGGCTCCGTCGCAAGGCTCCCACACAGCTCGGCCTCCCCAGGAGTGGCGCGCCAGCAACTCCTCACAGCATCCTCCTCCCTGCTGCTACCCCCCTTCCAGAACACCCGGCCCGTTGGAACTAGTGTCTGGAGACGGAAATCTACAACATAGGCTGCCTGCAGTTCACCAGCCCTGATCATTTGCAACTCAAAAAACAGTGGAGGCTGGAACACGTAGGTTTCCGGAGCCTGAAAGTTATCTCTGGCGTCCCCCTTCCCCACCTCTCACTCCTCCCACCTCATCTCCCCCTTCTCCGCTGCGGCCACCTCCAGCCCTCCTGTCTCCTACTCAGCTAGCCACTGGAAGTCTGCAGTGTGTGTGTGTGTGTGTGTGTGTGTGTGTGTGTGT
>NW_007155959.1:0-3211 GCF_000164805.1 Carlito syrichta | reverse complement strand
GTGTGTGTGTGTGTGTGTGTGTGTGTGTGTGTGTGTGTTGAGGAGGAGGCGATCTGCACGGCTGCTAGCAACAGCCCTGCCCATCTCTGGCTGCCCCTTTCTCCAGCCGCTGTTGCTACTCTTGCAGTTGGAGCTCAGGAAAAAATGAGACAGGGAGACTAGGCTTTACAGCTATTTAACTGCTGGTCCAGTTAGAAGACAGGGGAGGAGACGGTGTAGGCGAGTGGCTCTTGAGGCACTAAGCTGGATTCCCTGCAATTACTACCATTCAGGATACATTTCTCCCAGCCAGGAAATCTGATTCCTGCCTTCCCTCTCCCTTCCCATATAGTCCTTGATGCTTCACAGTCCAGCAACTGCCTGCCTGACTCACACCTCCCAGTTTTAACAGCCCTAGGCTCTCCTGCTGCATTCCAACTTGGTAACCTGGAAGCAGGTGACTGGAGGATGGATGAAAGTAAAGTAGAAAGGCAGTTTCATATTGACGGACCACTGTATGTATGTTTAGCCAATCAGGGCACAGGGGAAAAAATGACCATTTTTGAGCTGTGTGTGCAGAATAATGTATTGGGGTTATAAGAAAAAAGAGTAAGCTAGTCAAAAACCAAGTTTGTTTGTTTTTTTTAATAGAACACAGTGTACAAACCCAGATAGTTATTAAGGAGTGTGCTCACCAGGTTAAATGCAGGGTATCTTGATATACAAGTCCCTTGATGGCTCTCTGCTTCCCCACATAATATATCCATGGTGACTGCCGTGCATTAACATCTCTCCATCGCTCTATCAGCTACAAACTCTGGGTAAACCAACTTGCTCCTGTCCAGGAACTCTCATTCTCTCTTATCAGTTGCTCTTTCTTCACCCTCATTTCTCTCCATCAGATTCTCACATAAAGTGTAAACAGCAGAACTTAGAAATAAAAGATGTTCTCAAAGCCCCAAAGACTAGAATACTTCGCAATGACAAACTTCATTTGCTGCAGCAAGTTTGTCTTCACTTTCTTGTTCTGTAATAGACTGGATAATCATGTACAACCCCTCCCAAACACACACACACACACATGCACACACCCCCCACACTTAATTGAATAGTACTTTAAATTAAATCCACTTTCAGCCTTCAGTTGTCTGATCTAAAAATAAACTTAATTCTTTTTGCTTTTATTTGTAACCTTTAGTTATTTCTGCTTTGTTCTGAGTACTTTTCAGCTTTGCTTTATATTTTCCCAGGTGTTAGAGCTTGTGTAATCAGAGTTAAATTAGACAGAAGGAAGAACACAGAAAGAAAAAAGTACAACAAAAGACCCAGAAGGAAGAAAATAGCTCAAAAAATTAAATAGTATGTCTTCTCTTGATGTGTTTATGTTAGAAAATTACCACCTATAGCTAAACAAAGACCAGTTAATGAACAAAGCATCTATCAATTATCCAATAAGTATCAATTTTTCAAAACCAACTTAACTATATAATTGTAAATACAACAGAATATGAACCTTTAAGAATTTTTTCTTAAAAGCCAAAAATATGCACAATTTTTAAATGTCAAAATCTTAATTAAGCATGATGCCAAATAGAGGCTATCTTTGTCTATTTTATCTATTAGATAACTACCATATGACTCAATTCATACATTAATCTGAAGAGTAACTTTATATATTTATGCTTGTATACACTGCAATGTAAGGAAGTAGGCAGAAGTAGACTCCACCACCTAGAAAGACATTTTGACACAGAATGCTAACTTTATTCATGAGTGGTATGATTTTAAATTTATTCTGTCCTGCGAACTCATCCCTTATAAAACTATCAGGATCTGAAATTTTATTGTTTAAAATTTCTGGTTTTTGGTTTGACCCTTACTCCTATTTTAAAATTCAAACATACACATATTTGGGAGGAGCACTTGAACTTTAAAGACTCTTAAGAGACACTGTTTAGTATTACACGTCTTCATTATAAAGAGTAGGAGATCAAACATCTGGTCTGGGTAGAGATGGAGGAACCACAAGGTAATAAGATAATTGGCAATGAGTATTTAATACCAATCTCATTGGTTTATAGCATTGCTGAGATTTGAAGAAGAAACTGCTCTCTTAAACTACAAGTTTTGGTAATAGAGGAAGAAAATCTTCAGTGGGAGATGGATGGCCGACCTTTAATCCCTGATTCTTTTAATTTGGGATTTTTTTTTATGGTGTACAAAAACTTACAAATTACCGCTTGACAACCTTGTGCCCATTTCTCCAAAATGCCTCTCTGTTCCCATCACTGGAATTTGAGAAACTTCATGGGAAAATTTTTTGTGATTAATCAATTTTTTAAAATGTAGTAGAAAATTGAACTTGCTCTAGAAACACTCATTAATCAAAATACTCAACAATTTATGGAAATATAGAAAAGAATATTAATTTTCACCTAAGTCTCCTTCATTAACAAAGCATGTATTCTCAAATTTGATTCTGTAATGTAATTATACTTGTTTACTGAAGAAAAGTCAAAATGTCATAAAGTCAACCACTGCAGAAGCCATGTTTGCTTAGTTCAAATGTTTAGAATGTGGTATATGCACAATAAATGCTTTGGAATAAATGAGTGAAGGAGTCAATGAATGAATCTATGAGTGCATGATATTGGGAAGATAAGTAAACTGGGAATAAGGATGTTTGAATTATTTTTGTCTTTATTCTGATGCTGAATTACTGTGGCACTTTAGGATGTGACTCACTTCTCATGGTTTCTAAGTGTCCTTTCAGATTTATCACTCAAAAACTCCACAAAACTGCATAAATAACTATTTGCCCCCAATACTCCTTCAAAATGGATTTTCTATTATACAAATCCAATAAGTAAGATTCCCCAGAATCTCATTTCCTGATCATTTTACAAACCATTAACAACAAGGACCTAGCGAATCCCTAAGAATGCACAGTCCCTCCCTCCCTATCCCCTTTTGACTTCCAAATCTGTACCTAGTCTTGAGGTTACCGGATTAGAGGCTTAAAGAAAATAGGTTGTTACACATTTATGTGTATGTGTGTAATCCTAAAATGTTGGTCTTGTAACAGAGATTACAAACTAGGAAATTTTCATTGATCTACCATTCTTAATAAGGTAATTCTTAAACAAACAAAACAAATGACAAGAAACAGAGCTTAAATGGTAAAATATGTTACAGACATTAGATATAAATCCATCTTTAACCATAGTCCCTT
>NW_007155958.1:0-3398 GCF_000164805.1 Carlito syrichta | reverse complement strand
CTTGCAGTTGGAGCTCAGGAAAAAATGAGACAGGGAGACTAGGCTTTACAGCTATTTAACTGCTGGTCCAGTTAGAAGACAGGGGAGGAGACGGTGTAGGCGAGTGGCTCTTGAGGCACTAAGCTGGATTCCCTGCAATTACTACCATTCAGGATACATTTCTCCCAGCCAGGAAATCTGATTCCTGCCTTCCCTCTCCCTTCCCATATAGTCCTTGATGCTTCACAGTCCAGCAACTGCCTGCCTGACTCACACCTCCCAGTTTTAACAGCCCTAGGCTCTCCTGCTGCATTCCAACTTGGTAACCTGGAAGCAGGTGACTGGAGGATGGATGAAAGTAAAGTAGAAAGGCAGTTTCATATTGACGGACCACTGTATGTATGTTTAGCCAATCAGGGCACAGGGGAAAAAATGACCATTTTTGAGCTGTGTGTGCAGAATAATGTATTGGGGTTATAAGAAAAAAGAGTAAGCTAGTCAAAAACCAAGTTTGTTTGTTTTTTTTAATAGAACACAGTGTACAAACCCAGATAGTTATTAAGGAGTGTGCTCACCAGGTTAAATGCAGGGTATCTTGATATACAAGTCCCTTGATGGCTCTCTGCTTCCCCACATAATATATCCATGGTGACTGCCGTGCATTAACATCTCTCCATCGCTCTATCAGCTACAAACTCTGGGTAAACCAACTTGCTCCTGTCCAGGAACTCTCATTCTCTCTTATCAGTTGCTCTTTCTTCACCCTCATTTCTCTCCATCAGATTCTCACATAAAGTGTAAACAGCAGAACTTAGAAATAAAAGATGTTCTCAAAGCCCCAAAGACTAGAATACTTCGCAATGACAAACTTCATTTGCTGCAGCAAGTTTGTCTTCACTTTCTTGTTCTGTAATAGACTGGATAATCATGTACAACCCCTCCCAAACACACACACACACACATGCACACACCCCCCACACTTAATTGAATAGTACTTTAAATTAAATCCACTTTCAGCCTTCAGTTGTCTGATCTAAAAATAAACTTAATTCTTTTTGCTTTTATTTGTAACCTTTAGTTATTTCTGCTTTGTTCTGAGTACTTTTCAGCTTTGCTTTATATTTTCCCAGGTGTTAGAGCTTGTGTAATCAGAGTTAAATTAGACAGAAGGAAGAACACAGAAAGAAAAAAGTACAACAAAAGACCCAGAAGGAAGAAAATAGCTCAAAAAATTAATAGTATGTCTTCTCTTGATGTGTTTATGTTAGAAATTACCACCTATAGCTAAACAAGACCAGTTTAATGAACAAAGCATCTATCAATTATCCAATAAGTATCAATTTTTCAAAACCAACTTAACTATATAATTGTAAATACAACAGAATATGAACCTTTAAGAATTTTTTCTTAAAAGCCAAAAATATGCACAATTTTTAAATGTCAAAATCTTAATTAAGCATGATGCCAAATAGAGGCTATCTTTGTCTATTTTATCTATTAGATAACTACCATATGACTCAATTCATACATTAATCTGAAGAGTAACTTTATATATTTATGCTTGTATACACTGCAATGTAAGGAAGTAGGCAGAAGTAGACTCCACCACCTAGAAAGACATTTTGACACAGAATGCTAACTTTATTCATGAGTGGTATGATTTTAAATTTATTCTGTCCTGCGAACTCATCCCTTATAAAACTATCAGGATCTGAAATTTTATTGTTTAAAATTTCTGGTTTTTGGTTTGACCCTTACTCCTATTTTAAAATTCAAACATACACATATTTGGGAGGAGCACTTGAACTTTAAAGACTCTTAAGAGACACTGTTTAGTATTACACGTCTTCATTATAAAGAGTAGGAGATCAAACATCTGGTCTGGGTAGAGATGGAGGAACCACAAGGTAATAAGATAATTGGCAATGAGTATTTAATACCAATCTCATTGGTTTATAGCATTGCTGAGATTTGAAGAAGAAACTGCTCTCTTAAACTACAAGTTTTGGTAATAGAGGAAGAAAATCTTCAGTGGGAGATGGATGGCCGACCTTTAATCCCTGATTCTTTTAATTTGGGATTTTTTTTTATGGTGTACAAAAACTTACAAATTACCGCTTGACAACCTTGTGCCCATTTCTCCAAAATGCCTCTCTGTTCCCATCACTGGAATTTGAGAAACTTCATGGGAAAATTTTTTGTGATTAATCAATTTTTTAAAATGTAGTAGAAAATTGAACTTGCTCTAGAAACACTCATTAATCAAAATACTCAACAATTTATGGAAATATAGAAAAGAATATTAATTTTCACCTAAGTCTCCTTCATTAACAAAGCATGTATTCTCAAATTTGATTCTGTAATGTAATTATACTTGTTTACTGAAGAAAAGTCAAAATGTCATAAAGTCAACCACTGCAGAAGCCATGTTTGCTTAGTTCAAATGTTTAGAATGTGGTATATGCACAATAAATGCTTTGGAATAAATGAGTGAAGGAGTCAATGAATGAATCTATGAGTGCATGATATTGGGAAGATAAGTAAACTGGGAATAAGGATGTTTGAATTATTTTTGTCTTTATTCTGATGCTGAATTACTGTGGCACTTTAGGATGTGACTCACTTCTCATGGTTTCTAAGTGTCCTTTCAGATTTATCACTCAAAAACTCCACAAAACTGCATAAATAACTATTTGCCCCCAATACTCCTTCAAAATGGATTTTCTACTATACAAATCCAATAAGTAAGATTCCCCAGAATCTCATTTCCTGATCATTTTACAAACCATTAACAACAAGGACCTAGCGAATCCCTAAGAATGCACAGTCCCTCCCTCCCTATCCCCTTTTGACTTCCAAATCTGTACCTAGTCTTGAGGTTACCGGATTAGAGGCTTAAAGAAAATAGGTTGTTACACATTTATGTGTATGTGTGTAATCCTAAAATGTTGGTCTTGTAACAGAGATTACAAACTAGGAAATTTTCATTGATCTACCATTCTTAATAAGGTAATTCTAAAACAATTGACAAGAAACAGAGCTTAAATGGTAAAATATGTTAGATATTAGATATAAATCCATCTTTAACCATAGTCCCTTATGTAAACTAGTGCTTAAAAATCACCTTGTCATGTTAATTTTATTTGACAAACATTTATTGAATGTCAATCTATAATCTGCAAAGTATTGGGTAAAGAAGCACAGCTTAGTTGGACATATTATCAGTTTTAAAAGAACATAACACCCTACTAGCAAATGTATTTTTATTTATAATTTAAATGTTCTTATTTAAGTATTTCATGTATTAGAAAAGTCAAATTGCTCAAATTTATAGTCACATAACTAAAATCCTCACCAACTTTGACTTAAATGATGGGAGAGCTGCTTCCCAAATTGAGCAGACAGTCATATGGGAACTT
>NW_007155957.1:0-8458 GCF_000164805.1 Carlito syrichta | reverse complement strand
CTTGCAGTTGGAGCTCAGGAAAAAATGAGACAGGGAGACTAGGCTTTACAGCTATTTAACTGCTGGTCCAGTTAGAAGACAGGGGAGGAGACGGTGTAGGCGAGTGGCTCTTGAGGCACTAAGCTGGATTCCCTGCAATTACTACCATTCAGGATACATTTCTCCCAGCCAGGAAATCTGATTCCTGCCTTCCCTCTCCCTTCCCATATAGTCCTTGATGCTTCACAGTCCAGCAACTGCCTGCCTGACTCACACCTCCCAGTTTTAACAGCCCTAGGCTCTCCTGCTGCATTCCAACTTGGTAACCTGGAAGCAGGTGACTGGAGGATGGATGAAAGTAAAGTAGAAAGGCAGTTTCATATTGACGGACCACTGTATGTATGTTTAGCCAATCAGGGCACAGGGGAAAAAATGACCATTTTTGAGCTGTGTGTGCAGAATAATGTATTGGGGTTATAAGAAAAAAGAGTAAGCTAGTCAAAAACCAAGTTTGTTTGTTTTTTTTAATAGAACACAGTGTACAAACCCAGATAGTTATTAAGGAGTGTGCTCACCAGGTTAAATGCAGGGTATCTTGATATACAAGTCCCTTGATGGCTCTCTGCTTCCCCACATAATATATCCATGGTGACTGCCGTGCATTAACATCTCTCCATCGCTCTATCAGTTACAAACTCTGGGTAAACCAACTTGCTCCTGTCCCAGGAACTCTCATTCTCTCTTATCAGTTGCTCTTTCTTCACCCTCATTTCTCTCCATCAGATTCTCACATAAAGTGTAAACAGCAGAACTTAGAAATAAAAGATGTTCTCAAAGCCCCAAAGACTAGAATACTTCGCAATGACAAACTTCATTTGCTGCAGCAAGTTTGTCTTCACTTTCTTGTTCTGTAATAGACTGGATAATCATGTACAACCCCTCCCAAACACACACACACACACATGCACACACCCCCCACACTTAATTGAATAGTACTTTAAATTAAATCCACTTTCAGCCTTCAGTTGTCTGATCTAAAAATAAACTTAATTCTTTTTGCTTTTATTTGTAACCTTTAGTTATTTCTGCTTTGTTCTGAGTACTTTTCAGCTTTGCTTTATATTTTCCCAGGTGTTAGAGCTTGTGTAATCAGAGTTAAATTAGACAGAAGGAAGAACACAGAAAGAAAAAAGTACAACAAAAGACCCAGAAGGAAGAAAATAGCTCAAAAAATTAAATAGTATGTCTTCTCTTGATGTGTTTATGTTAGAAAATTACCACCTATAGCTAAACAAAGACCAGTTAATGAACAAAGCATCTATCAATTATCCAATAAGTATCAATTTTTCAAAACCAACTTAACTATATAATTGTAAATACAACAGAATATGAACCTTTAAGAATGTTTTCTTAAAAGCCAAAAATATGCACAATTTTTAAATGTCAAAATCTTAATTAAGCATGATGCCAAATAGAGGCTATCTTTGTCTATTTTATCTATTAGATAACTACCATATGACTCAATTCATACATTAATCTGAAGAGTAACTTTATATATTTATGCTTGTATACACTGCAATGTAAGGAAGTAGGCAGAAGTAGACTCCACCACCTAGAAAGACATTTTGACACAGAATGCTAACTTTATTCATGAGTGGTATGATTTTAAATTTATTCTGTCCTGCGAACTCATCCCTTATAAAACTATCAGGATCTGAAATTTTATTGTTTAAAATTTCTGGTTTTTGGTTTGACCCTTACTCCTATTTTAAAATTCAAACATACACATATTTGGGAGGAGCACTTGAACTTTAAAGACTCTTAAGAGACACTGTTTAGTATTACACGTCTTCATTATAAAGAGTAGGAGATCAAACATCTGGTCTGGGTAGAGATGGAGGAACCACAAGGTAATAAGATAATTGGCAATGAGTATTTAATACCAATCTCATTGGTTTATAGCATTGCTGAGATTTGAAGAAGAAACTGCTCTCTTAAACTACAAGTTTTGGTAATAGAGGAAGAAAATCTTCAGTGGGAGATGGATGGCCGACCTTTAATCCCTGATTCTTTTAATTTGGGATTTTTTTTTATGGTGTACAAAACTTACAAATTACCGCTTGACAACCTTGTGCCCATTTCTCCAAATGCCTCCTCTGTTCCCATCACTGGAATTTGAGAAACTTCATGGGAAAATTTTTTGTGATTAATCAATTTTTTAAAATGTAGTAGAAAATTGAACTTGCTCTAGAAACACTCATTAATCAAAATACTCAACAATTTATGGAAATATAGAAAAGAATATTAATTTTCACCTAAGTCTCCTTCATTAACAAAGCATGTATTCTCAAATTTGATTCTGTAATGTAATTATACTTGTTTACTGAAGAAAAGTCAAAATGTCATAAAGTCAACCACTGCAGAAGCCATGTTTGCTTAGTTCAAATGTTTAGAATGTGGTATATGCACAATAAATGCTTTGGAATAAATGAGTGAAGGAGTCAATGAATGAATCTATGAGTGCATGATATTGGGAAGATAAGTAAACTGGGAATAAGGATGTTTGAATTATTTTTGTCTTTATTCTGATGCTGAATTACTGTGGCACTTTAGGATGTGACTCACTTCTCATGGTTTCTAAGTGTCCTTTCAGATTTATCACTCAAAAACTCCACAAAACTGCATAAATAACTATTTGCCCCCAATACTCCTTCAAAATGGATTTTCTATTATACAAATCCAATAAGTAAGATTCCCCAGAATCTCATTTCCTGATCATTTTACAAACCATTAACAACAAGGACCTAGCGAATCCCTAAGAATGCACAGTCCCTCCCTCCCTATCCCCTTTTGACTTCCAAATCTGTACCTAGTCTTGAGGTTACCGGATTAGAGGCTTAAAGAAAATAGGTTGTTACACATTTATGTGTATGTGTGTAATCCTAAAATGTTGGTCTTGTAACAGAGATTACAAACTAGGAAATTTTCATTGATCTACCATTCTTAATAAGGTAATTCTTAAACAAACAAAACAAATGACAAGAAACAGAGCTTAAATGGTAAAATATGTTAGATATTAGATATAAATCCATCTTAACCATAGTCCCTTATGTAAACTAGTGCTTAAAAATCACCTTGTCATGTTAATTTTATTTGACAAACATTTATTGAATGTCAATCTATAATCTGCAAAGTATTGGGTAAAGAAGCACAGCTTAGTTGGACATATTATCAGTTTTAAAAGAACATAACACCCTACTAGCAAATGTATTTTTATTTATAATTTAAATGTTCTTATTTAAGTATTTCATGTATTAGAAAAGTCAAATTGCTCAAATTTATAGTCACATAACTAAAATCCTCACCAACTTTGACTTAAATGATGGGAGAGCTGCTTCCCAAATTGAGCAGACAGTCATATGGGAACTTTTCCACCAGCTTCAAATACATGAATCAGTGTACGTAGACTGGAAGGCTCGAGAAGATTCAGAAAAGACATAATCTTATTTTACTCTCCTTAATAAGAATAATGATCAAAAAACACTGCAGTTTGATAAGCCCTTAGACCTCAGCTAGTCTAATTCTCTTCTTTCACAGGAGAGTAAAGTAACAAAGTAGACACCCACGGCTTCCTGCTGGAAAGGCCATTTGTGGGTTTTTCCAACAAACTCTCTGGCTTTGTCAAAACAGACATGCTTCAGTTCCTAGCTAGGTGAAGACTAGCTATGTGACCTTGGAAAATTATCTTCTCCACATCTCAGCTTTCTCACCTATAAATTTAGGATAAGATTAGCACCCATCCCATAGAGTGGTTGAGAGAATTGAAGAAGTTGGCATGTATGAAGCACACAGCACAGTGCCTGGCAGAGTTCTGTGTATGCACTTGCATGCATGTACCCATGAATACACACACACATGCATGCACACAGGAGTAGTGGTTTTTTGACTGTTGCATCTTCTCTTTATTGAAACCATAATTTCTGAGGTTAATTTTTAGCTACATGTCTTTCAATTTTTTAAATTTTCCTATGAATAAATGTATAGCTAAATGGCATTGACAGACTCTAAATGATTCACTTAGGGGCAGCAAGCGTATTGTTGGCTTAGGAGGCAATTTTTTTTTTTTTACCAGAAAGGAGAATTCTTCCTTTGCTTCAAAGAAGGTAACTGGTATTGAACAATGATAAATAACATGAATAAGTGAAGAAGTCATTCAATCAGACTTTCTTAGGCAGCCACAATATGTGAAATCCCTAGGCAGGACTCATAATTAAGGGACCACAGAAAATACCACAAAACATGGTTTAAAGCATGGAATAGAAAACCTGTGACAGATAAATTGTAGTTTTTCAATTGAAGTTGTCTGTGGAAAATTAGCAGACTGTAATGCAGCCGAGCCATTTATTTGACTGTCTCGGTGATGGATGTAGAGTATAGTATAATTGATTTAGCAGTGGTCATCTACACAATGTTCCTGAAAATGTCCATGCTTTATTTTGCATGACTTCACTTTATAATTTAGACCAGTGGTTTTTAAAAAAGAAAAGGCATACATATTCTGTCTTGACCTTTTCTTTTCTTTTTTTTCCCTAGGAAACCAGATAGGTCGATTTAACTAGTTGTTCTATGCCTGCCTTAATCTTTGAACAGCATCTCATCATTCTCCCTAACACTCTGGAGACATTTGGTTTTTGCCTATTCATTGAACTTACGAGTCGAATTATATTCATATTTACACAGAGTCCTACACACAGAAGACACTCACAAGATTTTCAATTGCACTGATATGGAGGTTGTAGCAAATAATCATTTTAAATGACATGTTTGAAAGAGAACAGATAACCTCCATCTAATAGCTAATGCATTTATAGTATGCATTAGTATCAAATGCATACTATAAATCTCAAGTAAATAAATACATTAGCTCTAAGTTGTTTCAATGATTAAATCTGTCTGTATTGTTTATAGTTTAGAGAAGAATGCCTTAAAGATAAAGATAGATTCTTTTTTTGTTCTTGGTTTCTTGGTGAGGAGGGCTTGGAAAGATTATCTTACACATGATTCACCTTAAAGTACATTTTTATTGAATAGAAACTTATACTTTTGTAACTTCTAGAATGACAGGTAGAAAGGATGAGTGCAAAAATTTTTAACAGTTAAGATAGCCACCTTCAGTATGCATTAAAAATGCATATACATATAGACTGGGTTATGGGTAGATTTAATAATGCACTTTATGGAAAAGACAGATGCTATATAATTGAAAATTCAATAACAAAATTCATTATCATTATCTTCACTGTTGCAAATTAGCCATCTGTGTGGTATTTGTCCTTGAAGTTAGAGAAAATTATAATGCATTTCTTCAATTAACCTTCTCTGTCTATAACTGGCTGGAAGATAAATATATGGATATTGAAATAATAAAGTGGTTTTTTGCAAAATAGAAATGCTCATTTTAATCCTCAATTAAACATCTTTAAAATTGAATTCAGCATTTTTGTGAAGGCTTTCTCGTGGATGATTTCTCTGCAGCCAGTTTGAAGAGTTGAAGGAGAAAAAGCTTAATCATGTGTGTGACCCACACAGCCCAAATAGCTATGTCTGCAAAAGCCAATTCATTTCATCCTACAGTGAATAACTTCTTATCTTCATGTTGTAACCATATTTTTAAATGTCAGATTCTCAGAAAAAACTTAGTATAAAGAAAGATCTGCTGAAAGAGGGGGTGTTTGTGTGATGTTGCTTTTTCTAATCAGTCTTATATGCTTTCTACAGCCTCTTTACTCACCTGTATCAATAGTATGTGTACATTACATTGTTGGGATCAGCTTCTTAGTGCTTCTTAGAATATTGTTAAGAGGGATGTTAGTAATTTGTAGAAAAGGAAATAAAAGTATTTTTCTTATGATATTTTAAACAGTTATAAATATACCTAGCCCAATGTTTAAAGTTAAGGTTTCTTTAATGAAAAATTAAATCTGCAAATGGGTTTATTTCATGTCAGCTTGAAAAATAAAAAATGCATTGCACAATTAAAATAGACAACGGGTAAATATACTTTTAAAAATCAGGCACTTATTTCTTCAATTGGCATGACTTGAATTCAGAACCATATTTGGCCTGGATGATTTATCTAAAAATAGTTTTTGAGGTTGAATCATTTCATGCAACACTGGCATATGATAAGCACTTTTGCATCAATAGGAATTGATGTCAAACCTGTGGAGGGAAAGTTGCCACTCATTATGATAATCTTGAGACATTGTGATGTCATGATGCTTCATATAAACAAAAAATAATAATAAAAGGAATAAAAACTAACACTCATAGTAATTGGATGTCTGTTGAAAAAAATTTCTTGCAAAACTTAAAAACTGGAAGAGCATACATCTTTATGCTAACTTTTTGTTTTCTTTTATGTCTACCAAAATATGTTCATTTCAGCAAGAATAAATGCTTTACTGTTAGACTTTGATGTAAGAAATGTGTAATAAACGACACCTCATTTGACTATTACAATGATCTTATGAGGCAGATATTCTTGTTATTTTTAATTTTCAAATAAAGAAACAGAAGAACAGAGAGCTTAACTAATTTATGCAAGGACACACAACCTGTGGGGATGGCAAAGACAGTGGATCTCCATAATCTGGCTCCAAAGGTCATATTCTTAACAGCTTTACTATATTACATCTCCACTTTTCACAGATAAATATCATTTAAGATATGAAATTAGAGTGCTAAGGGCAATACAACAAGTAGTTGATTAATCTATCTTTAATCAGTACAGAATGTAACTAACATTTGAAATGTCAATACTTTATATTAGCTTTAAATCATCTGGAGGTGATATTAATACCCTCATTAAATTCCAAATTCAGCCGGGCTCGGGGGCACAACCTGTAATCTCGTGCCTTGGGAGGCTGAGGTGAATGGATTGCCTGAGCCCGCAGGTTCAAGACCCGCCTGGGCAACTTGGCGAGACCTCATCTCAACAATAAATCAAAAATTAGCTGGGTGTGGTAGCGTGCGCCTGTAGTTCCAGCTTCTTGGAAGACTGAGGTGGAAGGATCGCCAGAGCTCAGCAGGTCAAGGCTGCGGTGGCCAGGAGCGGCCACTGCACTCCAGTCTAGGCGACAGAGTGACTCCAACTCAAAAAAAAAAAAAAATTCAAGGTTTCGACTTATAGTTGTCTCATACATACTTCAGGCCAAAGTAATAAATTAATGTATACTGCCTTAATTCATTAATCTTAATAAATATGCTGCCTTTAAAATGTATACACATAGTGAAACATGCTTATAGAGTTATCAATTTTTCTGTAGTATCCCCTAATTATACTATAAACTCATCAATAGAAGGCCCACATTTCATTTGCCTTTTTATATTTAGTTATTTTAAAAATTTATGGAATAAAAACATTTCCAAAATTATCACAGTGTTTGTGTAGGGCTCTGTCCAAATGCTGAATATATTTAAACTAGTTGATGTTAAGTTATATAAATTCTATCATCTGTGTAGGAGTATAAATATTTATATTTTTTCATTATGCTTTCATTGGGCTTAGGATAATTATTATTATACAGTATATTTGTTGTTTATTGTATAACATTTTTCAATCTCATTAATTTAGACACTTTATAAAGAGCAGGATCCTCAGAGATTTTTCCCCATAAATAGTTCCAACACTCAGCCCAGTGCCTGGCACATTGTCACTGAAATTTAATGATTTATTAATTATCCAGATCTAAATTCAATTAGCACATTCAGGAACTCTTGTTAAATCTCTTCCTTTTCTTTGTTTCCCTTAAAAAAAATAAAAACAGAATTGTTATTTCAAGTCTATATCACCTGAGAACAAGGTGAATGCACACCTGGGATTTCCTGAGTACCTTAAGCAACAAGACAAGCATCTGACTATCATGACTCAAGTCAGCTAAATTGCAACATTATGTTTCACATAATCTCAAATGAGAATCCAAGATGTGAAAATAAAAAGTTGTTAAATTAATGGGCCACTCTCTGTTATGAAGTTCCTAGCTATGTTTATATAATAACATGCAATAATATAATATGTCAATAAAACAATATACAGATGCCAGAAAAAAGAAGAGGTTGCCTATATTTGGACTATGTTCAAAACACATCTGGGCTCTGATTGCTTTGTATTTGTTTTCATTTCTGTTTGCCTCTATTCAGTGTCCAGTTTCCCTTCTTCTGGTAATAAGCGCAGATTTTTCTTTGAATAAAATGTATTGGAATGTAAATAAAAGCACCCTTGCATCTACGTTAGATCAGATTCTCTCTCAAGAAGTTTGAGATTCCCAAACCATGCTAAGCTGTTGGAGTTGACACTTTTCAGCAGAAACGCCCTCATACGTTGTCTATCTGGATCTCCAAATAAACCCATTTCTGAATATTTCTAAATTCAGTCCCATAGTTGCTTCTTTTAGTCTGCCAATATGGTTATATTTGT
>NW_007155956.1:0-1317 GCF_000164805.1 Carlito syrichta | reverse complement strand
GGATTAGTTCTGTGTTTTGGTCTTTGAGCTCTGAGATCTTTCTTCTGCTTGGCTGATTCTGCTTCCATGCTTATTAGTCTGTTGTTCATTTCCATCACAGTATTCTTTACTGCTGTCATTTCTGACATCAGCTCCTTCCTATTTTCCTCTTGTCTCGCCTCAATTTTTAAAAATTCTCTCCATTAATGTCTTGATGTCTGGGTTTGTTGCATGTAACCAGTCATTCTGGGGACTCTTCATTGTCTGTTCCAGAATCTGTTTTCTCAGTATCTGATCTCCCAGGGGTCTGTGTAAGACCTATATTCTTCTTTTGGTTTTTCTTCATTTGTGTGGTTTTTCCCCCTCCCTACTTTTTCCTTCCCTCCACATCACCGTCTTCTTTAATTCTTTTATTCAGGGGTAAAGGGATTGGTTTTACTTCTGTTTGTTCAATCTCCTATTCTTTATGTATGTCCTCTTACTTTGTTCAATTCTGAAGTTGCACTGTAGGTTGGAGGTGGTCCTTTTTGCAGTCTTGAGTTGTACTTAAGGGAAGAGCTGTGATTCAAAATCTGTCTGCAGTTCCTGGTATTCACTGACAGGCATGTGGATCATGTGGAACCCACTTCCCACTGGCCTGGAATCTGTCCGTGCAGTGGGGCTGTAGGTTTACTCCCTGAAATAAAATGTGGTTAGCAGAGGGGAGAGAATGGAGCAGATAGTGGGTTGAAGAGGGGAGTGGAGAGATAGAGTAAGGGGGGGAACAAACGAGTGCGCCAACAAATAGAGAGAGAGGCCTATACTGAAACAGATAAAAACAATAGACCACAGCTACAGACGAACCAACTCTCATACAAAAAAATAAAAAATAAAAATAAAACATATAATGATGCTAACATACAAGCTAACCAACCACCTTGTTAGTGTGCTGTTCCTCCACACAAAGATATGGTTTGCAGAGAAAAGAAAAGAGAAGAAAAGGAAAAGGAAAAAAGTAAAAAGGGAAAAATACAGTAGGAATAGAATTAAGTCATTAAACTAACAGAATCAATGAAGCACACTCTGAGACATTACGTTTAAGTCCAATGTCCTTTCAGGTCTGATTTCTAGTTTTCTTTTCAAGTTGGTAAATTAGTTTGCAGTTAGGGTCAGTAGCCCCTGATCTGCTGTGAAGGACAGGTCAGATTAACTTCCGTTCAGCAGTTTGGTCTATGTCTTTATCAAGCTTGTTTCTCCCGTTTCAGTGTTGTTACCTTGAATCGCCAGCGGTGGTGCTATCTCAGCTGCTCGTCCCAGAGGGAGTGGGGCCGGACAGGAACAAGATGGCTCCCTGTCTCT
>NW_007155955.1:0-693 GCF_000164805.1 Carlito syrichta | reverse complement strand
AGACGAACCAACTCTCATACAAAAAAATAAAAAATAAAAATAAAACATATAGTAATGCTAACATACAAGCTAACCAACCACCTTATTAGTGTGCTGTTCCTCTATACAAAGATACGGTTTACAGAGAGAAGAAAAGGGAAGAAAAGGAAGAGGAAAAAAGAAAAAAGGGAACAATACAGTAGGAAAAGAATTACATCATTAAACTAATAGAATCAATGAAGCACACTCTGAGACATTTCGTTTAAGTCCAATGTCCTTTCAGGTCTGATTTCCAGTTTTCTTTTCAAGCTGGTAAATTAGTTTGCAGTTAGGGTCAGTTGTCCCTGGTGGGCTGTGAAGGACAGTTCAGATTACCCTCTGTTCACCCCTCTGGCCTATGTCTTTATCAAGCTTGTTTCTCCCGTTTCGGTGTTGTTACCTCGAATAGCCAGCAGGTGGTGCTACTACAGCTGTCACAGAGGCTGTGGCAATGGCGGCGGTGACAGCGGCGGTGGGAGGTGGGGCTGCAGTGGCGTCAGCACCGTTTGCGCCGCAGTGACTGTCCAGTCCGTTGCGATGTCCCAGCGGTGGCAATGGCCAAGTTCTGTATGAAGAGCAGGCTGCGATGTTGGGGTCCCCAGCCCCCTGGGGCAAGAGTCAGAGACCCACTGCAGATCTCCTTTGCAGAGGGCTTCAGAGACCGGGTTGCCCTGT